>NW_017297334.1:649574-724113 GCF_001594075.2 Trachymyrmex cornetzi
TGGACTTCATTTATTGTGTTATTTATTACTATGATCAAAATTTTATCGGTATTCTATATTACATCCCATTTTTTAGACCCCCCCATTTTCTCACTTTTGACTTTTTTGTTAATATTGACGTTGGACTTAAATTTTGGCGACTTTCATTTATTGGATGTTGTAGCTAACATATTCCTCAAGAGTTCTGTGTAAATTTGAAGTCTTCATATGCATTTATATCGGAGCAATGTTAATTTAAAAAAAGCTATTCCATAATCCCTGCTTTTACCCTATATATATATATATACATATCCCTTTTTTCATAAAAAAGAATGGAAAACAAAATGATCCAATGTTACTTTCATAAGTTTATTAACATGTTGACATGGTCTGGAACAAAAAAAATGTTAAAATCGATGTGTGTACACTCCGTATGCCTAGGTTGGCTATTACTTCTACCTTATAAAGAGTTTCCTCTTTTTAGGTATAAACAAAACGTTATGATGAAAATATAAAATAAATACTGTGTTGTAAACTATAAAGTATATAAAAATACGATCTAAAATAAAATAAACTATACGGAAATTAATAATCATTTCTTGGTAGTTATAAAAAGCAATTACTTAGCTACGAAATGTTATATCACGACCACGATAGTTCTACATTTTGTTTTACTGACAATAACAGAATGAACAAATTAAGCAATAAACTGATGCAATCGAGTCCGACGGACAGCTTGCACGATTTATTAGTGCTATCTGTTGAATTCAACGTGTAATTACCCACAAATAGCGAGTAAGGCATATTGGATACCAGGCCATATGGGGTCCATTTCCTTATTTGAAACTATAAGCAAAAAATACAAATATTATAGCATTTTCTTTAAAGCTCATTTATTATAATTTTAACTAATAAGAAAGTTATAATCATACCAGTTATGTGAAAGGTTTGATATAATAGACTCTTTAGTAACTCAGACAATGCTGCATAAAATTATCTTTCATCCTAAAAATTTAATTAGAAACTCGTACTTTCATTAAAAATTCTTTAAGAAGCATAAACTTATTTTAAGTTCTTTTTTTTATTAAAAATTAATAATGTGATTATATATTTCTTAAAAGATGCTAAGAAAAAAGAATTACGTTAATATATAATTCGAATACAAAAACTAATACAATTTTTCGTTTTTATAAATTAATTTTACTTTTTACTTTTGTAATCATAAAAGATTTTTAGGTATTGATGAAATAATTTTTAACTAATTTTTAACTAATCCCTAACTTATGCGAGAACGTCGTGCTGCCTTAATTCATCGGCGAGCACTCGAGAACCGCGAATACCATCAAGAGAATAAACCACAAGTCGTCGAATTGATATTAAAATTAATGTTATATAGTTAAAGGCGAGAAACTTCCCGATTAATTCGGTAGATAACGCCCGCGGGGGCTTTTGCAGGGGTCGACGTCGGGGTAAGAGATAGCATTGCCGCGAACACGGTATCCAATTCGAACAATTCGGTTTTCCTTCGAGCTGGGACACGCGAAGGTCCTCTCTAACCCATCCGTCCCCCTTCTATTCTACACCCGGATAGAGAGAGAGAGAGAGTAATAGAGAGCAAGAGAGAGAAAAAGAAAGAACGAAAGAGACCCGATTCACAAGGGAATTATCGGTACTTGATTGCGCTTAATCCGCGAAGTTTTCTCGTTTGACTTACCCGTTTCGAACGCGACTCCGCCTCGTTGGCTACCGTCGTGCGCAACTCACAGTCGGACATCCGCTAAACGAAAAATGCGCGCTAATGCCACCCCGCAAACGTAAAGAAGAAAAATTCATATCAAACGTGAAAAGTCGAATGCTGAATCTCGCGCTAACGACGCCCGTTCGGTGGAATATGTTTGCTCACTTCCGGCGTCGTTCTCGCATCCTTCCTTTTATCTCTTCCCTTTTCCCTTGCCGTCTTCTCTTTCTTCATCCCTATCGTCCCACTCTCGCCTCTGCCTTCTTTATCTTCAACACTCTTAGAGAAGAAACGTTGCTGCACGCAGGCTCGAAAGGCAAGGACGTACCTCTAACGGCTTACACTAATCCCAGGCTGCCTCAACAGCCTGGAGAATTATTTCCATTCCGTTTCCCTATTCCCCTGCAACTAGCGTTATCAAAGCGTGTACGCGCTGTAGCGCAGTTTGTATAAAGGTAAAGTTGTGGTTTCCAGCATTAATTTCGGGAACAATGAGTGGTGCCTAATACAATCTTTTCCGTCAAGCGTGGAGTGAGAACAGCGGGATTTTGAAAAGAAATTTGTTGTGGAAATTTGATTTTTTATTTTGTTCTTTGTAACACAGCTAATATGCACGATATTATACGTTCATACATGATACAACCGAAAGTTCCATTATTCAACTTGATAGTTCATTTCTATGAAGTCTAAATAAATAATTAATTTTGAAAAATTTTTATTTATGCTCTATTTGTTAAAAATGGACAGGTATCAAATAAAAAAAAGTAGTAAAATGACATAATACAAATGTACAACTAAATAATAGTAGAAAAATTATTAAATAATACATTTTAGTTTTAATTAAATAAGATATTTTTATATAGCGTAGATATTTATTTTTAAAATATAAATACAGAAATGTTTGGAAAAAAGATATAAAAGCAAAAGCAAAAGTTTAAAGAAAACGTATTTAAAGTTTTCTTGGTCCCTTAGGCTTTCTAAGAAGCTCTTTGATGTGTCAGAAAGAAGTATGATTTTACTCAGTGATGTATCTATCATCAAATATATATTTTTATTTTATAGTTCTTAATATTCTCCATTTACTGTATAGAATTATATTTTAATAGCAAAGTATATGTGTATATAACTATTAAACTTAAAGAGATAAATGTAGGTATTCTAAAACAAGCAAATAATTTCTTTTTATTATATATTCAATAAATATCAGTCTATTATTATGCGCAAGATTGCAACATCTCTCTTATATCTAAAATAAAATTTTAGTTCTCCATACATAATATTATATAAGTAATACTTTTTATTCTTTCAAACTTAATAGATTGTGGCATAAAATATAATAACTAAAAACTATATGTATTATACTTGTATGTATTTATAATACCTACAAGGTTTTTTTTCAATTTATATTCTTGTTTATTATATACCGCTTTTAATTCAATTGTGTGTTACTTATCTGACTTCTTACAAAGCGTAAACCGATCTTGAACAAAAAGGACATAAGAGAGACTATAAGAAATAATGTCTCATGCGATCCGTTTGAAGGTACCTTTGGATTTCCTGCTCAATGAGACAGAACGAAGATATCCGGCAAATTACAATTGTCTCTCTGTGACTAGTAAAAATACGAAAGAGGCAACTATGTGGAAGATTCATGCGTGCAAGCTTTGTCAATTGAAGATATTTCTTTGCCAGAGATGTTTCTTCCGCTATATTCAATTTTTATCATCGGTTTACATGTGAAAGTCTGCATTTCATAATATGAACACGTATAACGCAAATCCTCTTGCATTGTAAAAGACTTGAAGCAGTGATGGATAAATGAATCGCATATGTTAAGTGTATTGTGTGTAAGACCACGAATAATCTCTAAACTTGACATCGCGAGAGAATAATATACGAGAGACGATAAACGAGGTAACATAACACATTCACATAACACATTTCAAAGATACTTTCAGCCCTTCTATACAATGAGAGAGAGAATGAGGATGTCCGGGAAATCACAATTGTCGTTGTGACTAGTAAAGATACGAAAGAGACAGGCACGTGGAAGCTAGGACGCATGCGTGTCGTGTTGCTCCTGCTGGACTCCGTAGGACAAGTCAGTCTGCATCTAGACTCCGGCTCGCGTAGGTTTTGTACCAGTGCGTGTACGTGACGAAAATTGAACGACAATTAAAGAAAAATTCATGAGATTAATAAATATGACAATAATCACTGCTGTTTTCGTCCCGTGGACCGTGTGGATCTTCGTTACATTGGTGCATTCATCCGAAGGTAAGTGTTCATCGTATTTTTCTTTAAAGGCAATTTCGTAGCTATACATTTACTAAGAAATTAATTATCATAAATGTTTCGTGTCTGAATCTTCTTATTGTAAAAGTGTTAGGATCGTTTAATTTCAAAAGAAAGTACCTCAAACGTCAAATTACGCTACATATTTTAAATTCTACGTAACATCAGCGAAAACTGAAGTGTTAAACTTGTGATGTGCGAAAGAAAAACCCGGGTACACTCAGTGAAACGCATAAGAGAACCGCGATCCAAATGCAAGCTCTTCGTATATACCATCCATTATGGTTATACCATAAATCTGACTTAACTCGACATGCCATTTTGCGAAACTTTCTTCATAAAGTCATGCCACCATTTCAGTATTTTTTAATGTTTTTTATTGTGTTGTTCTAGTTTCGCAATATTGTAGGAGATATTCAAGTGTATGCAGTTTTTCTCTCAGGTTGTTCTTCCTTGGACAACGTGATTAAACTTTACATTGCTGCGTATATCATAAAATTGGTGGTGTATTATAAACAGGAACGGGATATCATTATATTTAAGATATATTAATTTCGTAATTACGTATTTAATGTAATTGAAAGGATTTCGTATTTTCGTCTTAGTGATGTGATAAAAATTATTTGAAGATATGTGGACTGACGATAAAATATTTTAAAGTAAATTTACCAAATGTATACAAAAAATTCATGTTAATTGCTATGCAAAAAGTAAATTAAACGTTAATGTTTATTAACAGTCACAAAAATGGAATTATTAGAAATTCGGGTGCTTTAGTATATTTCCTAGCATATAAAACAAAGACTTAAATAACGATAAAACCACGTACATGGTTAAATGAGAATTTGTGGAGTGCACATGGTGGCGTGACACAGAAGTATTATCCGCAGGGAAACGGAAAAAGCCTCGAATTTATGGAAGTGCTAATTGGTATTGTTAGCGGAACCGAGCGCCAATAATGGAAGTCGCTATAAAATGACACGGAAAGATGGTAGAAATAAAGGTAAATCGATGATTTATCGAATAAAAGATTGGGTGGGCATGACTATTGGCCATTTTACATTTTTAAAGATGGAAACAAGAACAATGCGGATGAAAAGAACAAGTAAATCATGAATAGCCTGGATCAATATTGTATATGTATTGTACACAGGTACCAGACGGTACGAAGCAGTGGATTTAAGATGCACGAACCATATGTTGGTTTACATTAATTCTTTTATTCGCCAAAATGAATAAAAATCTAGAATTGTTTTCACTCTTAAATGTCACGAGGCGATAAATTATTAATAATATTAAAATGTTACAAGTTCTGTTGACAATTAATTCCCATATTACTAGTATTATTACCTACTTTTAACATTTCTCATATTTTCCTACAAAATTATAGAACATGGAGAATTACTGATTGATCATTAGAGTAAATAATAATTAGATTATAATATCATTATTATAGTGTATTATAGATTTTTATAGCAGTAATTATTTGATAATAAATCATTAAGTTGTATTTATATTAATGTTTTTGGTTCAAAAAATAATCTAAGAATGCAGATACATTATCAACGTATGCGTGAATAAAATATCACAGTTGATGTTCCAATTAAGAGAATCAAATAAGAATTTTAAGAAGAAAGAGAATCATGAAAAGGAACTTTTTTAATGTAAATATTTTGCGACAATTGAAATTTAATATCTTTCAACAATGCTAATAACATACGAGTTACTGGAAGTACAAAATATATTTCTAATATGTAATTATGGAAATACAAATAATACATGTATGATTTGACGAAGAAATAAGTTGTCTGGAAAATGAGATAAAGCGAATATTTTACTTGGTATTCTTTCTAATCAGCAGTACATCCAGAATTTCAGACATAAAACAATCGTCATTTAATATCATTATCCAATGACTGCCAGGAAAATAAAAATTAAGATTTGAAGAAAGAAAGAGAGAAAAGAGAGAGAGGAAGAGAGAGATGGGAGGGGAGAGAGAGAGAGAGAGAGAGAGAGAGAGAGAGAGAGAGAGAGAGAGAGAGAACTGATTCTTAGTATTGCCTTCGATTTCTCCTGGGACAACCCTCTAGAGAATCAGTGACACGCGGTCGACGAATTGCCAAGATAGAGTAACGTTGTTGGAGGGTTATCAAGGCATACAGCATAGAAACGAGGCCAATTCAATGTATAAAATGCTAAACAATAAATCAAATATGATAAGATGCGGTATACAAAATTAGAACAAATTGTTCCTTACTTTTAATCTATTTACAATTATTTTCTAATAAGAGCTTTCTCTCGTTCTATTGCTTAAATAATATTCTTTCCAGTTTTATCTGTAGTATCTGTGAAATATCTTTTATACATAATATTTGTGAATAGTACCTTGATTATATGCAAATACTGATACATTCAAATCTACAGAAACATGTACACCTATTTATTAATCACTGAGTTCTTTAGAATAATATCAGTTTGAATACAGGATGCATTACTACCGTGCATTATTATTTAAGCGATGAGCGTATATTGCACAAAATATAGTTTGCTTTAAAGCAATATTTGCGTGATATATGATTTTGCAATGCCGTAATAAATGGAAGCAAAATTGGACGTGAAATAAATCGCGAATTTAATGTTTTGCAGTCTACACCGTAGAGTGATTACGTGATATGCAATTATTTCCCGATAACCGTGTCCGGACGGAAGGAAATATAAATGGCAGCGTGATATTTTATGTCATAATTTCCATTAGGATATCTATTAAAATGCTGCGCGTTTGCGTTCAGATAGATAAAAGAATAACTGACTAAAATACTTCTAAAATTGCATTGCATTTAAACGTTATCGATTTAAATGTTTCTAGCGTGTCAAACACCATATAGCGATCGTTAATCGTAATTACTAGCGCATGCAACCCTAATCGTCTTATCCAAATGCTGTATCATTGTCGATCATGTCTGTTTCCTTGTGCATGTAATTGACACTTAGAATTGGAATGTTCATATATCAATGATTTCAAAACAAGGTAACGATTGAAGCTTATATGTTTCTATTAACAGGCGCATTGCACCTGTAATCAATCTTCTACATTCTGCTTCGTGAAGCGACATAAACGTGTAATTACCCGAGGTTACTGGTAAAAACAGAAATAAATGAGAAAGTAAGAAACCATCATGTTGATAAGAAGCAATAGGAAATACTACACTTATATATATATATCAAACTACAGAGACGGTTAAGAAAAAGTTAAATTAAAAAATATTTTAATGCTTCTCATAAAATTTAAATTTGTTCTAACTTGTGTCTAACGGATACCAAAATAACTTGTTTGTTGCAAAAGTCTGATAATAATGTAAATATCTATGAATATATAAAATGTTTCAGATATTGCAGATAGAATAAAAAAAAGAATTTTGTTAGTTAAGAAAATGGAAAAAGTTGCTACCAAAAAACAATTCTAAATGAAAAATTAATATCGAAAAACAATTGCTTCTAAAATCAATAATGTAATAATGTTTATGATAATAATATTTAAGTACAACTTGAGTTTTTATATACGTTTGTATACATGCATGTACTGCATTACGAGAGTAGTAATTAAGGTCTTTTCATAGTTACCACTTTATCGCAACAAAACAGGCAGAGATTAATGAAATATTCGCGTTGTATTGTTCAGAAAGATTTACTTTCATGTAATCGGAAAACTCGTAGACTGCAAGACATTCGTGCAAGGTAATTTCTTATTTAGTGACCCCAATCTGCCTAAAGAATGTGGAAAATGTAAGGCAGCTGTGCATATCCAGTCAGCAACAGCTTCAAACTTCATGTCACGGGCAGGCCTGCTAATTATTCGCCAGCACGCGAATGAGAGAAATTCCTTTCTCTTTCTCGGCGGCCAGCGTGTGCACACGATGCAAGCACGCAATGTTATACAACGCGGGGCAATTTCCATTATGCAACGCGCCTCTGTTATGCAAATAGAGACGCGTGTCTGAGCGGACGATCTCTTATGTGATGTTCGGTGCTCGGGCGCTTCTGAACATCGTTGAAAATTTAACTTGGCGAGTTGAAGCGAACGTATCAGGACGCGCACTTGCGCCGACGTGTGACGTCCTTTTTTTCTCATCGGTCTGTCTCGTTGCATGTCCGATGAAATCCCGATGGACGATGGCTCATTTCCGAACAAAGCTGAGCTTACAAGCGACGCGTGATACAACATTAAATATTTGATCGATTTATTAATACCGTATTAAGTCAGGCTTGTAGGCTTACAAATGTTATTTATAACAAGTTACCTATAGTTTATTTTCTTAACTAATGGTACCAAAGGGATCTATGGATACATATTAACATTTACATACCCCTACACCGAGAATTTTTTCTTAGAATTTATCCTGAAAATATGACAATCGTGGGACAATATTGTATTTCGAAGAATTTTAATATAAATCTCTCTCATTCATTAATAAAACTACAATAAAGTATAAAATAAGTTTGATCAATTTTACTGAAGTACATGGTAAAAATCTTTAAAATATTGTATTGTACCACAATCACCAATTTTCAGGATAAATTTTAAAAGAAAATTCTCTCCGTGTATATATATCAATAAAAATTATCTTTAATATTGGATTTGTGTGTGTGTGTGGGTGTGTGTGAGCTTAAATTACTTATAGATAGCATTTTACTAAATGCATATTACAATTTACAACGTATCCATACAAACACCAATAGTATATCTAATAAATTTTCATAAACCATCAGAATTACGGCAATACTCTTGAGGCTTCCACGGGTACTTTTTATACAGAAATTATGCGTTTCACGGATTATCTCCGTGTCCAATTTCATTCTTAAGGCATTCTAACAATATAATATCTGTATAGAATTATGGCAAGTTATTATGAAATATTTTTCATTACGAGCTTGAATCCGTTTATAAAGATAATACGTATATGTGATTACGTAAAAACAGTATAGCATATACATATATTATATACAGATATATCGCATATATTTAAACTTTACTAGATTTATTGTAAATAATATCGTAGAAATTACTAATTATCATTAGCTTATAATAAGTCTAGTGAAAGAATTTATATGTAACAAAAATACAGATGTTAACTGTCGTGAGTAACCAAAGCGTAATTAAATTTTTATAAATATTCCAATCATTAATAAATTTTATGAGGCGCTCCTATATTTAGATCTATATTTTGAAATATCAATTATTCCAAAATTATTCGCGACGGTACGATTTTAAAACTTTTGAATTGCGCATGCAGTAGCGGATTTGTTACTTCATAAAAATTTCAAGGCGATCGATTGAACGAAGGGTCACGACACATAGATACGTCCGAGCTGTAATCGAAAGTTTCGGATCCTCTTACGAAAATAAAATCTTGTTGCAAAAGATCGTAGTGCTTTGAAGGAGTTACGTTTGATACGTGCACCTATGCATGCATACGAATGTGCGATAACTATTTATACGGTAACATTTTCCTTTAGTAGTTACAATTATAATATATTAAAGATACGAGGAGTATCATTTCTTTACCGCGAACACATGTTTATAATTATACTGATGGCTATTCGTTATTTCCAAAGTATCTATGCTTATAAAATATTCTTGATAGAATTATACGAAACGAATGTTATAGAGAGAATTATGAAAAATATCTTTTGTATGAGCTTGTTTCGCGGCGAAATCAACAAACGCGATCAGAAAATTAACTTGGAAAACTTTTCCAATGGTTAAAGTAGTGGTACGCATTCGGGGAAATTATTATCAATGTACACACCTCGCCGGAAACTCTATGGAATCGAACGGTCGTTAAAGTTAAATTGGCTCGCTAATTAATTTCCACGCGGTTGCCCGTCCAATCGCCAATCGGCTCGTGTTCCTCGTACACCATGGAACACCATTTCTGCCTTGGACATTGTTTTCAAAATTACCTTGTAATCGAGATTATATAATATCAATAATAAATAAAAACCGCACGTTTTATTGATTTTTATTGTGATTTAATCTCATTTTAGTATGTACCTATTATCTACGCGTTACACACTTCCGAAAGTACAATGCATAAATCGATGTGAGAAAACGCAAAACTAGCAAAGCTTAATGTACGAAAAAATATATTATGTGCAGTCTGTTTTAATAACTTCGTTTCTCGAAAAATCAATAATTGTGAATAATACATAAACTATAAAGTCTATACAGCGAATAGTACTGAATTGTCTTCAAGAGAAATATTTTTATTCTAATGATAAAGACCAACTCAGTTATCCACATAAAAATAATTAGGTATTCTAATAAAGAGAGATTTTTAATCATCTTTCCATTCAACACGCACATTAAAATGTCTTTCATTTGGAAAAAAAAAGAGTACGTAAAGCATCAAACGAGAACATATCGGTTTCCAATTGTAGAATACTTTTGAGTGGAGGTCGGAAGGTGGGAAAGGCGGTTATGTTTTCTCGATGGGTCTGAATTTTTATAAAAATTCTCAGGAGGTTAGTTCTCAGGACGAGTTGTGCGAACTTTGCAAGGTTGAAGCGACAAGGATGTGATTGCACGGGAAGGAGGACAATTCGAGGAACCTATCTGGCTACCATCAGCCACCGCAAAGTGTAAAACGTCAGCTGCAAGCGCTGTTTTGCGCACGTCCAGATTGCCGACACGGCCGCAACCGCCGACACCGATTCTGTCTCTGCAGTTCTAGTGCGTTTTCATGCACCGATACTTGTACCGCTTTTAAAAGCCTACAAAGAGCAGAGACATTCCCTTTGCGCATATCGCGTTAAAAAAGATTGAAATAGATGAGATGAATCGATTCGCAATACTTTGAATTCAATAATTCTTTTCAAGATTCCTAGAATGTTCAATCCTTTGTAAGAGATATAAAAGTTTAAATTATTAAAAGCAGGAAATTGTACGACATGTAACTTTCTATTTCAAAGTTCAATGTTTAAGTTTTTATAAAAAATTCGAGTTTGTGTATAAAATTATGACTTTGGTAATTGTAATTAAGTAAATTATTTTATATCGTCAATAAAACTTACTTTGTCATAAAAATTGATTCTTCGTCTTTAAAATATAAAAATCTTAATGAGAGTTAATAATTTTTTACATAACCAAAATTTGATTCCATATGCAGTAATATTTGATAAACTTTTAATCTATAAATGACTTCCTATGTATTATCTACAAATGACTTTTATTATCTATATATGACTTCCTTCCTATGAGTTACATATCAACACGCATCAACGCGTACATACAAATGCACGACTAGAAGGATGAATCTTTGGTAACCTCGGAAACGGAAACTCGCTTTGGTCGGTTGCTCTCGGAGCCATTGTTCTTAGCGCGAAAGAGAACGCATAAACATTGTACGTGGTGAATCGAGCTTTTCTGTAATACGAATTTCGAGTATATTCAGCAGAAACGAAATGTAAGATTTTAACGTTAACGAGCGAAGACTGTTATCTTATCTAGATGCAATATTATACTGTTACGATGCGCACAGCATTTCCTTCTATATCTCTTACAATTGGGATTGCGATAGCTATTTAAAGAGAATTCAGAATCAGAGCAATTCCATAATACAAGCTCTTTTATTAAGTACTTGAGAAAACTAGAATTTCTATTATCATAATTAATTTTTTTATTCTAAAAATAATATGAGAGATATTAATTTACAACGGTACCTTTGATTCATTATTCTTCATAAGAGGAATAATGATTTACAATAAGATACTACCGCAACTTTATCTCGACTCTTTATTTTTTCATTTCTCGTTCGCTTTTGATCTTGTATAATTAAAAATGTAAAATATACTAAAAAAACTATCATATATACATTTTTTATTAGATTTATTGTTTAATCAGAGCCATTCTCTGGCTTAGATTGTCCTACATACAAAGTATTAATGTCGAAGATGTCAACTCTTCCAGGTTTTCAGCTTCTTAGAGATCATCGTTCGAAGTTTACGGAACTTGTCGGATCTTCATGGGAACGTTATTAACTTGTCACCAGAATTTTATCTTTTTTTTAATCGAGTGTCACATGACATAACTCAAGACTCTAGATATATCGTTTACATCATACTTTTAATCTTTAACATTATAGAATCAGAAAATTATGTTTGAACGCAGCTTTTTATTGGATATCTATAGTTAGGTTTTGAAAATCGAAGGACTTGTAATTACGCGCATCGATGTTGAGTTGTATTTGGTTAGTGGTATATAATAAGAAAAGATCTCGGAGAAACGTACTATATTTCTTGAGAAAGGAATGTCGTGCTTCTCGATAAGTAACAGCGTAGCGCGAAATTTAAGCTATTACTCGAGCTTTCTCGGAAGAAAATTTATCTTCTTAACAGTAAATTTTTTTACTTTTTAATGACAGAATACGACCAAGAATGCAACCAAGTATAACGATTACCATTTCATTGCATGTTCGTCTAACTTACATACAATAAATAGAAAATAGTTACAAACATCTTTTTATGGCATTGCATAGGCTAACATATTAAAATTATTATCAATAAAATTTGTTACGTTATCATTTATAGGTATAATTAAAAATATATATATGTATATATATAAACTTTTACAAGAAGACGAAAAGATTAGATTCCATGCGCATTATAAGCTACTTTTACAAGGGAAAGATAAACTAGGATATCTTAATAGAACTTTCGCAAAGAGATTACAGTATTAAATAAGTTATCGAATTTTGCATCTTGAATGATAATGTGTCGTGTATCAGATTATGTTTTTTGTTGCTGAAAGCGGTATTATCACGTAATAAACTTTCTGGCTTCTTTTTCTAGCCGTGTTCTTTCCTTGCCGTTCAGTTATCGTCATCGTTGTTCAAATTCTGTGTAACGACACCGTGTAATGTGTGCGACTGCTGTTTCATGATGACAAGGGCTCAAAGTTTCCCTCGTGACACGTGACACAGCTATGCAACCATGGTGCGCGTATTCATTATGTGCTTCATAGTGACGACAGTGGGGCGAGAGGAAATTATGCCTTGTGTCTCCTTACGCTCCAATACCTCAACGAGTGCCAGGGCATACTTATGTGACGTATAGAAGACGAATAGCTGTTACCGTACGGCGTACGATGAATTAACAGCCGTTACGATCTCGCTTGCAATCGTATCATCTATAGTATCTCGTGTCTATTTCGAGCGTACCGTCATGCTTTTTGGAGAACACTCGACCTCATGCCCGCCGTCCTTTACTTTTAGGGATCCGTCAGTCCAGCTGTCTGCTGACCGGTCTCTCTCCTCTTTCCTCCTCTCTCCATTTGATTGTTCTCTTCTTCCGGTCTCGATCTCCCCTTGACACCGCTGCCGTTACTCTTTCGCCTATCGCCGTACGAGACGTTAATCACCCAGCAAGGAGATCGATCAGCGATTAATGAGAAACGTCGACGATGTAGAGGTGGAAATTTACACGGTCCGTTCCGTCGTTGCGAGTAGGATATCGTGATCGATTCGGTATCTTTGGCACCTTCCGGAGTACGAAGCGCTTGAGAAGCGTAAAGAAAAGCTGGAAGTTGGGCGCGGTGAATTAGGAAAATTAGAAAAAAAACCTCCATTACTATAATCTATGTTAACCATTCAAGGTCGAGAATTTCTTAATAAAATATGCGAAACAGCTTTGGCAGGAATGCCAAGAAGTATCGTACTCATAAACGACGGGGCACATCCCAAAGTTTCACGGGCTGTCAGTATTCGCGAGTAGAAACTGTTTGACATCTCGATGAACTTTTCCCACTCCCTCTAATACGGCAGATACACCCGAAGTTTACCCGTAATCCTAATGTTACGATAATATTTAATGGTACCTTATCGCATAAATGGAACGTTTAACAGAGTTCGAATCTGACCGCGCAACGCATAACGCGTGAAAAGCATTGTTGCGCAAATTAAAGGCCGTACCAATGCTGAATAAGCTTGATTTGCGAGAAGCAACGGGATACTGAACGGGATACTGAATCAACTAAAATGAGCGAACTGTTTAGTAACAGCAAACAAAGGTATTGTGGTCCATGTTTATCAGTTCATTATTAGATATTAGGAAACATTAGCGGAAAGACAAATCATTGCCGTTAATTAACGCGGTTATGTTATTAAGTATGTTTATACGACATACGCACTATGCACAAGAAACTTTACCGTGGACTTGTATTATTGCGTACACAGTCCACTAATTATTAGCGTATAATTGGTTGTTGTACTGTTTTACGTGATATCACGTTGTTTCAAAGCACAATACTTTATCAATAATTGCGTACTTAAGCTATATCGCGGCTAAAATTGAGAAATTAATAATAATTAAGTTTATTCGAGTATTTAAAATGCGTTCTGAAATTAATTGGTAACATTTTTAATAAAATCAGTTATATATAATGTAATATAACTACTAATACCTTTAAATTGATTTTTTTCTGAAATCTGTAATTTCGGATTAAAGGAATGAATAGATAGAATGGAAAGATTCAGATTTCACGCCATTTTAGATTAAAGACCGCACGATGATTATAGGTAGAAACTTTCTCGAGATATCTTGCTCTTCTTTTAGAGCCGAAAGATCCTGCGAACGACTTTCTTACTAACGACCGATTTGAAACGATTGCTTCATCGTCCACTTCTACGACTATGAATGGGTTACCTCGAAGAAGACAAAAGTCGCCATTTTCTCAACTATGTTCTGAATGACATTCGGGAACGCTGAGAAGACTAGTCAGCCGTATTTTCTGTACGACGTTAGATAATATATTTTTAAGATCGTTTAAGTATTTCAAAGTTACGTACTGTAAAACATTTTCGATTAATAATAGGAATCTAATTAAATTCTCCTGTCACAGGATTATAATCTTAGATTTAATGTAAATGATAGAAACAACTTTCTACACTTCTTATTAGAAAAACATTTAAACTAATGTTTTAGCTATACTTAAAGTCGTCTATAGATTATAGTTATTTACGGAAATATAATATAGAAAAAATATGTAATTAGTATATAGTAATATAATAATCAGATCTCATTTTTATGAATTATATTATTTCGTTACCATCGCATTATCTTATGTGATAAAAAACTGTATCAGTCTTAAATATGATAAATTAAATCTATAATAGGTATTATTTCGTGTGAGATACGCAGTAGTAACCATTTCTCTGATGCCCTCGATCTAGCAATACTTGGTATTGATCTTGCTATGCAAATATCGGACGCGAACGATAGGAAAACTTCTTCACTTTGCCCCATCCCTGTGGAAAATGTTGTTCCTGCCGCTGGAAATACTCCGATCCATTGCGTAGCCTGCTTCTGTTCGGCTTCGACTCCGCGTTGGACGTCGATTTCCCGTTAAGTTACTTTTGAAGATAGATTATTGGCCAGGATACAGAAGCAGATATCAGCTCTTGGATATCGGAATATTCTTGGCAAATGCGCATACGTATTATACTATGTCTTATTCTTCCGGACTTTTCGTTTCCTCGTTTGTGAACGAGCACTTCTTTAGTATATTATAAAATCGCTATCGTGATATCTATTTAATAGATTATTCCACAAATACACTGAGAGAAAGGATTTTGTTAATTTAGCAAGCCACCAGTATCTTTAACCGGTGATCGGTAAATATGTGACAACAAATTATGTGATTGCTGCTAGTCTGCTATATCAACTAATTATTAGTAACAGAAACAAACTATATAGAATCTAACCTATCTTTTGGATAGACTTTAGCTCGTTCACATAGAATTCGTAGATGATCGTGGAGTCTTAAGTCGTTATAGGAAACCGACCGAGCACAGTCAAATATAGGGAGAATACTTGACTAGAATCAGTCAATTTCTTACGATTTGAGACCCTGCAACCATCTACGACTTACATATATACATGAGCCTCTTATTTGCTAGAGATACTATTGATTATTTGTTACATTGACGAATTAATTTGAAATCGTAACAAATCGATCGTTTTTTAACAAATATCACATTTCCTTTCCCTTGATTTGTTCCTATAACAAAATCGTTTCTCTCAGTGTACACTGAGAAAAAAGTTTTGTTGATATATGACCAACAAAAAGTTTTTCGTTGTCCTAACCAAAATTTGGTTATTCTAACCAAATTTTTGGTTAGGACAACAAAGTTTTTGTTAGAATATGTGACTAACAAAAACTTTTATGTTATTCTAACAAAAAATTTTGTTAGCGTAACTAAATTTTGGTTAGGACAACGAAAAACTTTTTGTTGGTCATATATCAACAAAACTTTTTTCTGAGTGTAGTATTCAGTTTTTATAAACATTTTAAATTAATTATTATAAGTAGATAAAGTGGATATAATTTCACGCAGGTCAAGCTTTTTCATTCTTTTTCTTTAATTGATTAATTTCCCAAATATAATTTTTTGGCATAAACTTTTATAAAGAATTAATCAAATAAGAAATTATTGACGTACTAAATCCATTAATAAGTCATATGTGTTTGTAATATGTTGTACTTGCATAAAGTAATGTACATAAATTTGGATTAAACTTTACAACTAAACATGTTTTAGCGGCTAACCGTACGTTACTTACAGGATTACCTCGTACATCCGTCAGCCAGCAGTTAGCTCTCGCATTATTTTAGTCCAATAAGTTGTGGTCTATTTTCTCTAGCGTATATATAAATTGCGCGTACGAAGCAGCAAAAGGAGCAAGATAGATCGGATTGCGTAGTTAAAGACGCGAGCGTTGTAATGTAGAGAGGAAATGAAGGAAAAGTAGGAAAAGGGGACAAGAAGAGAAGGCGCAAACAGCGCTATACGCATAGCAGGGCTCGGATTGCCACGTTGGCTGTTGTTCAAACAGTCTATCCGACAATAAAAAGCGATGCACGTCTTTGCCGGGGAAATCCCCTCGTTTCCGCGAGGTTCAAAGAGGGAGAACCTCGAACGTGTGGGCGGGGGCAAGTACAGGGGTAAGAAACAAGCAGAAAGCTCGACGACCCGCGCCCATCGTCGGAGCTTTCCGCTCTCTCGCTCACTGTATCTTCCCCATCCAACTTACGAGTCGTGTTTCTATCTTATTTCTTCCTATATTAAACTCTCTCTCTCTCCCCCCCCCTCTCTCTCTCTCACCCTCACCCAATGGCTCTCTTCGCTCATATCTCCTCTTACCCTCTCAAACGACCCGTCTCACGAGTGGTCGAAGGAAGAAATGTGTTTGTGTTTGGACTCTCGCCAGATAATCTGCGGCAATAAATTTCTGTGTGTATAGTGTCATGTGATTGGTTTTATCTCTCGTGCCATGGCACTCACGCCAGGCTCGTTGCCCGACGGTATATCTAACCCTTTACCTCGATTCGTGGCGAGAAGTACGATAGATAACCGGAAGGATGATACGGCATACTAGAGGATGGTCGTTGTACTCGAGAAGAGTGGATAGGTGGCTACCTACCAGAGAAATCAACCTCTAATTCGTTTACCGCGTGGGAATCTACCGTGGACCGTAGGTTTCCCTTTACCGCCCGTACCGTACGGGTGTATGCCTTGAATTGTAAGCGAGCTCGTCTCATGCCTTGGGGTGTCGGAGGCAGTTTCAAGTTAAGAACGTCTCGTACGTTTTGTATACGGCGTTTATCCTCCCTCATCCAAGCCGCTGAAGAAGCTTCCCTTGCTCTTATAACTTTTGAGCATCAGCATTCACTAGTGTCGTCACACGTGAATAGCTGAGATACCAGGGAACGTATCAGCTGCTACGGTTGTTTATGCAATATATTGGATGTTTCATAAAGTTCGCAACAAACTTCGCGACTTTAGCTATATTCCTTGACGAATTTGTAACCGAATTTTCTTTTAACATTAAAGTATAATTACTGTATTTTTTATCGATTTATTATATGTGTATATACATATAGTTATTAGAGGAATTGTTTATGGTATGCATTAATGTATAGCTTAACCTTGCTGGCCTATTTGGATCTATTTTATCCAAAATGTAATTTAATTCAATTTAATGCTATTTTATTAAAATTATTTTTTAATATTTTATTTAAAAACTTTTTTCTATGGTATTTGATAATTTTGATTGCTTTATTGGTTATATCTTCAACTATAACAAAAAATATCCTAATTTACATATATTTTGACCCTAAAGTTTTTTCTTTTCATTTTTTACAAATTTCACAAATTTTTTTAAAATAAAAAAACTGAATAGTACAAAATCCAAATCTGTAAATGAAGAAAGGTTTTGATAGGGGTATATTAAAAGTAATGTCTAAAAATATAAGCAAGAGTTTTACAGACAAGCGCGTATAATAAAATGTTCACTTGGATCCAAAAGGTTCAATACTGTTGAGAGTTAATATAAGATCTCTTTTTCTGTAAAAATTTTTTATTTTTTAAAGCTTTTTAATCGTATTGATCCAAACGTATAATCGTGTAATATATTTGAACAAACTAGGAGAGTTAAAAGTCCGAAAAAAATGTCTACTCACATATTTTCGATGAGTATTGGATTTGTGTGAAATTCTTGTTTCTGTAATTACAAGCAATTGCTATGTATTTATTTGACTCTGGAAACGCTTGTTGAAAAGCGTACCGATGTAATCAACATATTTTTTCTCTTCTATAACTATCACCTACGTTTTTCCAGAAAATGTGTTACGTACTTCTGGAAGGCGATATGTCTTACGTTACGTATGCAACATGCGATTTAGCTATTCTGCAGAAACCAGGGCTCACCTCTAGAATTCCTTTACAATGCAACCACACTGAGGTAACATCGAAAAACGGCCTGTTGCATATGACTATGAAATATATCAGCCGGTGTAAGAAGTATGTTATATCTAAAGATGAAGCATTTTTACAACAAGAATTGAAACTGTTATTTCCTGACGTATCCGCACAAAATAAATTTGTATCGCAATTACGTTATTATTACATAAAAATTCTCTATATTGGCTTAATAATTTGAAAATTTTAGATAAAAAGCAATGTTATACATATTTATTTTAAATATGTGTACATTATAAATTAATCAGATTATATTAGTAAATTTTAGACATGCGATATCTTTATATAGTTTCCTTACTTCAAAAGTGACAAAACTTAAAAAATTAAGTTTCTCTAACTTAATAGAAAATTATTGATCAATCAAATAATATCGACAAAAAGATCATACTCTTAGAAACATGATTGCCATTTTCCTTTGACAATCCTTAAAAAAACTATCCTTTTTAAGGTATGATAATTTTGATATCTATGAATAATTCATCAAAATGATACAATTTAAAATATCATCAACAGTTTATATTCAACTAGATTAGCTAAATTCAAAATAAAAAAATTGTTTCCTCAAATTTCGATCTAAAACTGTTCTAACTAAAAAAAGTTCTCTGTACAAAAACTTTCTTTTTTATTTACAAAATCAACACAACTGTGTCACTCTTGCAGAAGGTATTACAATCTCTTTGAAACGACATAAATGCTTTTCGTGGACAATGAAGTTAAGATAGTTTATCTTTGATGATTGATAGAATAATCCTCACTTAACTCATTCATGATATAACAATAACTCGAAAATCATATTTTTTTTTTAGTGTACACTTTTGAAGTATAAAAACGATTTCATTTACTTAGAATGTTAAACGTCAATCTTATTTATCCAAAAAATATTATTTTTATAAGACAGTTACAATATTAGGTGAACATATTTTGTTATATACATTCTCGTGCTAGTCCAATTTAATTAAAAAATTCAGACTATATATATGTATGTATATATATATATATATATATATATATATATATATATAGCGACATACTCTACAGTCTTTTCATCCTTTTATACAGCAAGAGATCTCTGATGCTCGTCGCAAAGGAAATCTTCGATTGTTCCTGGGCTTTCGAGCAGTTGCAATTACATCGCATTACAAGCATAGTGTCGCGACTCTTCAAACAGCTATCCCGTATTCGTCACGAGTGCGATGCGTTCTTATGCAGTCTCGACAATGAGTGTATCGCCGTATTACAGACGTACCGCCTATATCTCTGAAGCGCGAAAGTCTTTCAGGTCGAATTGAAGATGCGCACTTTCGCATCACTGGATAAGACGACAAGATATCGATCGAGTGACGAGACTACTCGAAACTACTACAATGATTCGTATACGGACGCAGAATTTTCCAAGTGTAGACACAGTCCGAGAAAGTGTTATTTACGCTGTATATAAAGCATGAACGCATAGAAGATAACTTGTATGGATTATTTGAGTCAAACCAGTACGCTAATTGTGGATGTCATTTTGCTGTATTTAGAACCACATTGAGGTAAAACTGAGAGGATTTACTTAAAATACTTCAGTTAGTCAGGCTCTGCGAATGCAGAGAATTAAACCGCAAACGAAAAAACTCCAACGTATTTCTATATTGCAGTAACAAATTTTTTTCGCAGCACCAGCAAGTATGTGAACCAACCTCTAATATTCTTGCTCAATGATACAAATGGAATTTTTGACAAAGTCAGAGTTTAACAAGAAGGTTTATACGCAAACTTATGCGATAAACATAATGTTAACGTGGTAGTATTAAGCGCACTGCGGCAAATAATGTTAAATTCATAACGATAGAGCCATGTTAATAGCTATGTGGGCAGGCAGCGTTTGGTTTAACGTTTTGTTACAACCACTAAACACAGAGTGTATATTGCGTCTAGGTAGAACGTATCGCAGTTATTTCAGTATATTGTACTGTATATTACACAAACCTGTTCTACACACAATCCGTAACCATTTCTGGAACTCGATATAAAAGCGTTTAATTGAATTCCGGCGGGAAAGATTAACAAAAACGTTCAACTCTCTTCTGCACATAAACAATGTCTTGACCCTTATAAAAGAATCCTTTTTATTTTTTGTAAATTTATCTATTCTTATGGCGAGATGAAACTTTATTTTCTGTGGTCTCCCTTAAAAATTTCCCCATTTCGTTTAGTACCATCGTATTTTTATACCGATATGTTCGATGAACGGGCAATAAAAGACATGCATCGAAAAAACGATAAAACGACACATACTTTAGGATCCGCGAAGGAAGAGTAACAAAGGAAAAGAGACGAGAGGGAACAGGAATTCGATCTGTCTACGGGGCTACGTCGTTTCAGGCAAAGTGTATTCAAAGTGCCCAAGCACAGAACTTCCCCAATCCCTTTCCCGCCGTTGTACATGGCGTCCTACAGGAACTGGCGGATGTTGGTACAGCCGGAAACGCTGTGCACGGTCGTCGAACGTAGTCGCACGATAGAGCCGAGGAAAATTGATGCTCCGAACCGTTCCGATGTCAGGATCTTGGAGAGAATGGTTTTCGTGGTGTAGCACAAGTCTCCATATCGAGGGATCTCACTTCCCTCTGTTCTTTGCTTACATCACTCCCCCAATCTCCTGATACGTCGTTAAATTCATGATCTCTCATTTAGCGGACCGTCACTTCGCGAATTCAATCATAATACCATTCAAATACGTTACATTGCATATATGTATTAAATGTTACAATAAAGTCATGCATTTTATCACAATATGTTATATGTTCTTTGATAGTATTTGAACTCATGTTATAAAAAAAAATCTAATCTTACTTTTTGTTCCAACTTTCTTGTAATTTTATGATTTTTAAATTTTTAACAACAACTTGCTAAATCTGAATTTAAAACTATTTTATACTTTAATCTTCTTAAAATCGGCGAAAGAGTAAAATCCCGAGAGCTTAATCAACTAAAATCCCGTAATATTTAATAGTTAATAAAATATTATCGGTATTCTTCTCAGCGTGATTTTCAATGCATATTGTAAATGCAACTACAAGCACGCTATATATACATGTTAAAATAGAAAAATCGGATATACATATTGGTAGATACTCTTTTAATCGTTGGCTACCATCCAGTCTCGACAGCAGCATAATGTCTCCGCCTTCGTGCAGAGTAATGCAACAAATGTCATTGACTCTTGCGAGAAACCAGTGCTTAGTGGAACGACGTTAATGCGTCGACGTTGCTCTTAAGCTGTCTCGGTTCCACATTTTACGCCGCTGGTTTCGTGCAATCGACATCTTCTTTACTGTACGATCTTGTAATATTTTATTCTGGCGCGACTGGCTCCCGGTACATCCACATTCCAGCAGAAGAATTATCGATAGAAGCAATGGAGAAATTTGTCTCGGGAAACATACACTGCCACTACCGCCCTGTTTCAGTATCGAGACACGTTAAATTACATCTTCCCATTCCTTCCTTTTGTTCCAACACGAGTTGCTCCCATTAGACTACTTACGTATATCGATTTTGCGATATGTATATACAACGTTCTTCTTTATGACAGGAATCCTCATTGTCATAAATTTACTTTAGCACGTTTGTTTTTCCTGTTGATTATTTTCGTATTTTCTTATCTTGTTAATCCATTTAGCTCACACGCGTCTGTTTTTTTTTTTTTCAAAATTATATACGACACTCTTCTCATCGTATATCAAGGTATGCCATTTACCTACCAATAGGATTTATGCTCGATCTAAAGCATGATTCTTGTTATTGTCAAGAATTGTTAAAGGGATTCTAAAGTCATCTGTTTTACCGATTCAATCGGACTTATACACATAGATTTACGTGTCACTAACATATCCCTATATTACTACATCAATATCGCACGCACACATATATGTAAATTAATCTTTCATATTAGGTATCTAAGTATAATTCTAGGAACTCCACATTGTTCATGTAATCCATAGTCCAAATCACGATTATTTTATATGTACAAAGTATAAAACTTGTACTTAAAGCAAATATTGTTATTGTAATTTTCCAACTTTTTTCGTTTTTAATATAAAATCGATTGGACTATATTATCGTTTATACTTTAATCGTGGAAAAGGATTTTTAAATCCAGGTAAAAAGGCAGTTAGAAAAGTACTTACTTAAAAAATAATCGGTAAAACAGGGACGACTTTAGGATCCCCTTAAAATTTCAATGTGCAATGGATGGTTGTCTTGTGGGACTAATTTCGGCCATGGGAGAAAAACGTGAGGAGGATACGGAACAAATGTTCCGATTGAGATTCTAATTCAAAGACTCGCAGCAAAAGTTTCCTTATCTCTCGACAATCATAAAACGCGACTCGAGCACATTTAGAGCATTATAGTTTCTGGCCGACCATGTCGCTTGGAAAAATATTCGACATCTAAAAACGGGGCGGGCGCAGACTTCCGTAGAAATCGGCTCTCGCGTTCTACGTCTTCGCTTCTCTCCATTATTATTTTACCGTTCGACAGGCAGTATCGACATACACGTACCACGTACGTGAGAGAAACCCTTTCACGTTGCCGAGCTCTCTCACGGTGCTTTTACTCGATTTAACCCCTGCCGCCGACTGCCTATCCGCCGACGACCGCTGGTTTCTGCAGCAATAATGGCCAAGGACAAATCATTTCACCCCGCCGCCATTATCGTCGATGCTACTGTCGACATTGCCGATATCGTCGTCAGCCCTAGCGAGGACTTTCGGTCGTCAGCAAAGAGGCTTTACCTCCTGATTGAACAAGCTCTAAATCGATCTGACTCCGGGAATTTCCCAAGCAGCGCAGACTTCAATTTCAAGCGTATATTCACTTGTTGCCGGATTACTACTCTACCCCTGTCAATTGGAATGTTATATGTCATCGTGAATTTTGAACTTCTTTCGCGGGACCATTCGTCTCATCGTCATTTGTTGTTTCGCAGCTCTGACATTAATTTCGATATATTTTCGATTTCTGCTACGTGCTCTCGCACCGATCAGTATTAGTGTTGTCGGACTCGCTATAATTTTGTTGCCGATAATAAATCTAAATGCCCGGTGCCGTATGTCGATTGCGATGAAAGCCAGGATTTACACGGGCAATAAAATCTCGCTTTTCAAACGGATAAACGTCATATTGCACCGAAGGACCGAAAGAGTACGAGATCGCGAGCAAGAGGAGTAAGAATGGAGCGTGCGCCGAGAGAAATGACGTATTGCGGTGCGAGGTCGATCAAATTACGTGTACACCGGCCAGAGTAAAGTGTAGTTTCGCAGGGTTCAAGAGAAAGAATTACGTTAGATAAAAACATATAACAGTACTAAAGTTTACCAAGAGATTCTTATCTACGATAAATTCGTTAAATTGTCATCACTTAAAGAGTCTTAAATATATACGATTCATACAAACCTAGACATTGGATACATTATTAATGACAAATTTCATATAGATATTAAATTTAGATTGAGACTTCTGTTACGTTTAAGATGTCTAATCTTTAATTTACCATTGAGACAATAATCTGTAGCATCGAAAACAATAATATAAATCCGTTTCCGCGATATTGCACCGTGCGCGTGCCGGTATTGTGGACGGTGCGGGAAACTTCGCTTTAACGGTTTTATATGAGTTTAAGCTTTAATTGGTTGAAGCGATACCAGCAATTACGTGCACGCTTTTATGTCACCGCGGAATTTACAATTGAATCGAAAATTGTTCGTTGAATCTAAGTTTCTTGCTCCGATTGTAACGATGTCTCGTATATCTCTGAGAAACAAGGTAGATTGCGGACCTCAGATAAACTTCTACTTCGGGTGCAAAAAGTAAAAGCACACGCGATAAATACAATGTACGGTCATGCGCGGAAACGGTTAAAAGTTAATGCGCCGTGATCATAGCACGAAGATTGCATGTATTTTAGTTGCAATAATAACGTAAAGCAATATGGCAGATATTTCAGTCAAAACTGCACAAGAAATTGATAGAATTTTATAATCAACGGTAAATCGGTAATTACGGATTCCTCTCACGTTTTTATTTTTCACTGGAAATTGAAATAAATGTTGAAAATCAGTTTGCCAATATAACGACAGAAATGATTATTATACATAATAATAGTGAGCTATTGAAATATGTGTCAAGTAGATGCAGTGATATCAATGTATAATTTATTATAGGATTTTAATATCAAATAATCATATAGGTGACAACAGTAAAAATAAAAATATTTGGAATCAACTCATTTACCAATTAATGAAATAAAAAATGACGTTTTTTCAATTTAATTTATTAGACGTGAAATAAAAATTATATCAATTATTTTAGCTTAACTTAAAATCCACTTCATGTAACTTTTATTTTCATGTAAAAATATTTAATCGAAAGAAAAGAAGAAAAAAATAATATCTAAAGCAGAAACTATATTTGAATAACTGTATCAAAATATGACTATGTTAATAATCATCACTGAATTGTAACAAATGAGAATAATCATTGAATCGTAATGAGAATGAAAACTGATTAGTGCTTAAATCAGGGTGATTTAATAGCGAATAAACTGGTAGCGTGGAATGCGAGTTTATAAAGAGGTCGATTAGAATGGTATCAGCAAGCGACGAGTTACATTTGCATTCGATGCAATTGACCCTTACGCATGACTGATTACTCATTAAGTCGTACTTTTCACATTAGCAATTTGCAAACAGCTTGTTCATTTGTATGCGATTGGATAGTGATTATAGTGATTATAGTTCATTTAGTTGCGTATTTAATAAGTTAACATGTTATATTTAAATTTTATGAAACTTTTTGAAAGTAGAAAAAATATCTAAATATATAAAATATGTAAATTTTTACGTAATATCTAAGATGCTTTTAAAGACTAAATTTTAAGAGTTCAGGAAATACTGATTTTATAATTATATATAGGTATAAATATTATATACTTTTTTACTTCATAACTTTTATATGCATATTAATCACGATTATTAAATCGCGATTGTCTAAAATCACATAGAATTTTAATCTGAAATTTAGTACTACCAAGATATTCGATTTTATAATATAAAAATTTGAACAAACGATGGTCTCTCGATATTTTGTTTTAAAAAATATGCTTATATCAGTAAAATATCATTCGCTCTTTTCGAGACAATCCACGTACGTTATATCCACGGTGCGACGCAATCTGTTTACGCAGATATATGCGAGTCCGATGATTCGATGCGGAAACTCGTTTGTCGAACGGAAAATTGAGGAAACAGAGATGCCTCGATCCGGCGAGGTGCGAAGAAGCCTGGGAGACATTCAGACGTAAAGGGGTAGCGCTCGGTGGACGAGCAAAGGAGTGCGCGCGCTCGATTAATCTCGCAATCTGGATGGAGTGGCTATGATAGACTCCCATGAATAACTCATGAGCAGTGGGTACCTGCTTCCCATAGGGACATTCGCGTATAATTCAGCCACTTCATTTGTCCTCATTACTATGCCCGATCGTTACATAGAGCACGATTTACGAGCGCCCATCCCTCCCACCCTGAACCCTTCCCTCTTTTCGGTACACGAGGCACCTGTATGGCGTCCCTCGACGAGCTTTCGCCTGGAATCCTTTTCACGTGCACAGATGAAAATGTAACCGCTCGCCGCGTATCTTGACAAGAGGACGCTGCACAGCATGGATCTGCTTTTATGTATCTTGCATGCGTGCAAACTAGATACGCGATACGCGATGTAAATGTAAGCAAAATGAAATGCGAGATCTTTTCATGTGCTTTTTTTCTGCCGTCAGCACATAAATACTTTGCAGATGAATTATTATTAAAAATTTTAACGTTTTAATATACGCACATAAAATTCGAGTTTTTTTTTGTTATCAAAATATTATTCTAAATATACACTATAATTAAAGCTATTTTTTTTATTTACATGTATGTATATAAATTTGAAGAAAAATAAGAGAAGATTCTTACAGTATATAAGCCGATTCTCACGAAACATCTATGGATGCGGTTAGGGCAGCATAGAGTAAATACTGTTGTCTCAAAGGACAAGAAGCTCTTAATTGCTTTGCGCCACAAACTATAACTTATAATCCGCTATAACTTATATCGATCGTACGGATTCACAATCTTGAAACAGCAAATTATTGTCTTATATAGTATTATTTCGTAACAGCGAATAGCGCGAACTATTCATAGTCATCCATTTAATTTTCACCACTATTCTTAGCCGATAGTAAAACTCATACAGAAAACTGAAATTTATGAATTCAAAAGTGGCCCACGAAATGCCCCGACGAGTGGCCCGTCCGGTAACGGGATAAATGGCTCTCCAGGGAAGGATAAAGAAATTTCGCGAGCCCATCCTGCATCCAGAATCCGGCATTCTCTACGAATGGATTCCCGATAAATGGATATCAAAACGAGATAAGAAGGATACGCCATTGAGAGAATTGGAAATAAATTTCCGTGCCGTTAAGAAACATATTGCATTCAACGCCATATCTTTCGCGTCTTCTTTCCATAGGCGCAACTCTGGCAACTTCCGGCGGTGGAGGAGCCAAGGCAGAAGGAGAGCTGCCTGCTACTGCCGGGCTACTTTCTCATTAAACGCAATGAGATTTTGAACTTCATAATTTCTTTAAGTCGACATAAACTTTTTTACCTTGTTACTGACCTCTCAGTAGTTCCCGATGTATCCCGGGGATATAAGTGGCCATACTGAATCCAATGTTAATATTCGATGTAATTCCGTAGCTTTTGTACCACGGTATGGAGTAATGAACCACGGGGAAAACTTTAAGATTGAAATTCTGCTTTCATCTGTGTAAGAACTTACATTGAATTAGGGGATAATTGCGATTGCACTAGCGTACTCGTATTCTACACGAACACGAGAAAGATTGCGAATTTGTGTACATAAGAATTATTGATCTTGAGTGATATCAAAAGAACGAAAAGAGAAGAGTTATCGTGTTGCCATAAGATAAAAATAACTTCTACTTTATAACTGTACTTTCAATAGAAGCGTATTAATAAATCCTCCTATTAAAATAAAATCAGATTATGTACGTATAATATAAAAACATGAAAGATGCTTATTACACGTATATTGCGTATATCACAAGATATGGCATTACCATTTGAACAGATCGTATACGTAATTCATTTACATTGTAATATCTCTTAATTGTTCTATTTTGCTCGTCTCTATTACATAAAATTTACGCTTCATTGTTTACTTTTAAGTGTCTGTTATACGTACACTGAGAGAAATGTTTTGTACCAATAACCAAAGTTTTGTTACTGACACAAAAACTATTTGTTGATATATGATCAATCAAACCGTTGGTTATCACGACAATATTAATTTGTTGAATTTATTAACTAAACCGATCATTTAATGATACAAAACTGTTTTGTATGATGTTTATAGATCTTTTGTAATTAGAAATAGAACATTTTGTTACCGGAACAAAATGAATACATATAATTATTCATTTCGAAACACTCCTTGCTCTACCATAGTGGATTATTTTGTTGAAATTACTAAAAGAATACTTATTTTATAATGGCAACCAAATTTTACATTGGTATTTACAAAACGTGAGTAACCAAATAAATTTGTACTGTTAAATAAAAAAATTTTGTTCATCTTACAAAAAAATATTGCATTTTGTAATTTTAACAAAGTAATCCAATGATAATCAGATATTTGTGAATAATTCTCTTTTTTTGTTACTAATACTATATCTTTTTCCTCAGTGTATATATATAAATTCTTATAGATCTATCTTCGAATTATTACATATTTAGAATTTCCTCTGATTCTAAACATTATCATTACAAACTTAGGAGCTCCTCACAATCAAGGAATAGGAACAAAGAATGGGAATAGGAACAGAGATTAAGAATTTCAACTTATCAGAAACTGTGTATTCCATGTGCATCGTTTCTGATTGATTGAAATTCGTATTCCCTGTTCCCTGTTCTTTCACCGTTACTTTGATTGTGCAGAGGCCTTTAGAAGCTCATAAATACATCGTCATTTTGATATGTACACTTTGAAGTATGTAACAACAGAACCTTTGAGGAGTACAATATCTTTTCATATAAGGTTGTTAGATATCTTTCATCGTCGCTTCCATAATGGCTATAGCTGATGATTTTGCTCGCATTTATTATTCGAGCTTAAAGGATTGATCGGACCGATCATCGCGTAGAAAGCTATCGCGGTATTCCGTTTGAGTGCTGGTGATCGATTACCTTCTGTCCCGGCTCCTCAAAGTATGTAAAGAGAGACGGTAAGGGCTAGTGTGCGTGCACGCGCGTATCCGCACGCGGATGGGATGAACGGGGTGGCGAGTGAGAAGCGTGGGTCTAACACCATTAGCGATCGCTCTTCGCCGCAACAGCTTGCAACAGATGATCCCGGGGTGCTCTTCTAGATTAGCAAACAAGGAGCCGGCACCGCTGCCACTTATCTCCCTGTAAGTGCACCATCTATTCGTTCGTCGGTTTACCGTGACTCGCTCGATTTTCGCTCCGGGGCTAAATTAAACGCGCTCGGGAGAAAAGAAGGCAACGCGCAATCCTTCGTTCTTGCGCGAGTAGTTAAAGAACCGGCCATTCTTTCCGTCACCCTTTCCTTTCCCTTTACTTTTTTCTTCCGCCGCGACTATCTTCCATCCCGAATTTCTACGTTGTCGCAAGAACTGCATTGAGAACAGAATATGAAGCAGTACATTCGTGTTTTAATGCGGCGCTCTGTTTTTAACATACAGTCACCTGCATTCCTGCGGTATATTTGACATAATGATGCGCAATATGCGCGTCATTCAAATAACGACCTAGGCTCGCTACTTTACAGAATGTCTCTTGATATACGAAGCGCGTTTTTTAAAATGTTTTTTATAACGCTCAGTTTTATGGATGTGTAAAAGAGTCTCTGTGGGACAGTCATATATTACATCTCTATCTCGTCAATGTATTTTCATATATTTACACAGAGAACGATATAAAAATGAATACATGAGTATGCGAAATTATTGTGTAATTTCTTCCTCGCTTGAAAATACTTACATATTCACCTTTTTATAAATACTTATATATTCTTTTTTTTTACTTTTTATTTTTACTTTTAATATGTAAATCGTATGAAGATAGAGACATTTTCACATCTTTAAAAATATTTTTATTTTTTTAAATTATGCAGAGAGAAGCAGAGAGAAACAGTACGTAAAAAGTATGTCAGAAATTGGATTTGCGATTTGAAAAATTTATAAATCATCTCTCCTAACAGAAATATTTAATTGAATACTTAATTAATGAATTGTTATATTTAATACTAATAATGACAATATATAAAATAAACAGAACCAAAAAATATAATAAATAATGACTTATTATTTCAATTAATCCATTCATCAGGAACTATACAATTTTAAATTAAATATTTTTAAATTTTGTGTATTTTTCTTCTTTTTTAACAGTAGAAAATTATAAATAAAACAGATATTATGATTTCTCTTCTTCAGAAACATATCATTACATATATTTTGACATACTTTGCACACGGTTACCGGTTGAAGTATTTCCAGGATAAAATATTTCTAAAAAATGCAAAGAATCCGTCAGAGTTTTACGAGAAAAAGAATACAATAATATAAAAGAATGACAAGCAGTGCCGTTTAAGAAACATGCAATATCGTGCACGAGGTAATTAAGAAACGATTGAATTACTGTGAGACACGATATCATGCACATGCTGACACTTAACGAATTGAATTAACGGAATTGGAGCATTCAAATGCATCCACTTCAGTAATTCTGACATATAATATTCGCCAGATGTAACATGCTGCATAATTGTCCTTCTCATATCAGATACAATACCTGCGATTTACAAGCGCGATGTGAATCGAATAATATGTATGACATTATACACAATTCTCGCGTTACATATGATGCAATATATACAGATCGAAATCAGAGATTTTGTTTTTATGCGGATATTTTTTAAATTATACATTTTGTTAGCAACATATTCTTTTAGTTTGCGATGCGCGCAAATAATATACGCCACATCGATAAATTTCATTTCACGAATATTAATTCGACATATCCATCTCGAGAAGATGCATCGACATGCCATTCTAGGGTGTGTCGGCATACACTCCCGTAAAATTAGAGCGTCAACCTCTTATGACATTGCACGATATCGACTGCATCGTACATCACCTCTATGCTATCTCGAAGGAATCGTGTTTAAAAATGCATGCGACGCAATAAGGACGAAACAACAAGCGGGAGGAAAAGACGGGAGTATTTCGCTCGACTACCTAAATAAAACAGGTTAAGAATGTATGCAGCTTCCTGCACTCGAAGAGAACAGGGCAAAGAGTAATCTCGTCCATGTGCTATTTATGAAACTTTATATACGCGATATGCGCTATCCCCTTTTGTGGGCGTAATTGGGTCATATTCTCTCTCAAAGAGACAAGAGCGAAGTATGTGGATGATATTGCATCCAGAACATTCTTCAAAATATATTTTCTATCAGCTCTTAAAGTCAAGATTACATGATATAACATTATTTTTAATATTTCCAATGTTTTGGCTTTATGTGTAATAAATAAAGGATAATTATAAAACACATTATAATTTTATGGGAAATTAATTGTTGTCATATTTTCAAATATTTTGATGAAAAATATTAGAACAGAAAATAATTAAACAAAAAAATACATTAAACAACAATCTATAAATAATCGACTTAAAAATTACCGAGATAAACATTTGCCTTTATTTGAATCAATAGAAGATAAATAGAAATAAAAAATGCATACAATACTTGATAAATATAAAAAATATGGAGAATATAGAACTAAAAAAGGAATATTAGTCTCTCAAAATCTTAATTTTTCAAATAATCTTATCATCTTTTTCCGATAGTAAGATTCTTACTATAAAACGTCAATTTTATCTATTTCGAGCACTAAAGTCAGCAGAATGAATATTTCATATTGGTTTTGAGTTGATTTTACGATGAATTCATGTTTCAATATTTTTCTATAAATCCACGTTTTTAAAACTATCTAAAAATATTCCTTATCGATTGTTAAGATTGTTACGTTTCATGTGCTATATTCCTTGAACTTTTGTTATTTTTAAACATTTGCAATTGCAATTTGCACATTCATTTTAATATGTCATGATAGGATTATGTAAACAAGTTTATAAGTTTTGTTTGAAATATATTGTTTACTTGTACATGTCATAATATTCATAATCGTTTTTTAATAAAACGGTGTATAAGAGTAAATGTTAGTTTTATAAATAAGTTAATAATTTATTTTAACGCTTTTATTGTACTATTTGATTAATCAGAAATTGGCACAGTTTGTGTAAAAAAAATAATAAATTGTTAGAGAGTACTTTATTATTTCTTCGCAAATAAGTGGTATGTAATACCGATAATATGCTAACCGCTTATCAAACTGTATACGTACCTGCTTACGACGTAGCTGGGCCTATTCATTAACCATCGCCTTGATCGACAAGTGTAACATCACGGTATATGTTCTCATCTTCCTTTTGCGCAGCCAACCTCATACGCGACGCTCCAATTTCTGAAGTTAATAGCGCGCGATCCAATGTAGGAAACAATATTTCCAACTCGCCGCCTCTCCCCGGCACTTGGCCTGATTATCCTTAACGGCGGAACGTCTGCTAACTTTTGCCGAGAAGTTATTAATCGACATCTCGCCAGGATATTTCGCCTCTATTAGAAAGCGCTCGTTATAACCACTTTTTATTCGTCGCTACTCTATTCATGCGGCGCGGCATGACTCCTCAGACTTAATGGACGTAATTCGGTGGAAAGAACAATTCTTTCAGCCCCATCGCCTCACCCTGCAGGTCGTCACCATCGCCGTCGCCGGCGCCGTCGCCGCGACGGTTACGCTCTGCCGCCGATCGCGGTGGAAGAGCTTTAAGCCCAGCCGACTTAATCCGAAATGCAGCGAAGTTTCTTCGAGAGTTCTAAAGCGGCGGGCAATTGGCCGTGCCACGCGGATAGAATAGAGCTCGGAGGCAATTTCATGACAGCGTCTCGAGATGATTGGATCACCGCATCCACCTCGATAACCCCTTCCGGCCCCCATATGTGTGTACGGTTTCGCCTCCTCCTACCTTGCATTACCTTTTGCTCTCTCCGAGTCTCACGCTCTCTCCCCTTCCCTTATCAATATATAACCTCATTATAATGGCGCGTATATGGATTCCAATTATCTAGATCCCGTTGCGGCAAATAACCTTTTTATTAAATTCAGCTCTATATATAAGGTTTCGATCCGTCGCCAGGGTGTTATACCGTCAAGAGAGTTATAATACGGCCCAATAATCCGTCATGAGGAGTGTAAAATGATCTATGGTATGCAATCACTACGTAAAAATCTAACTAAATATTATATCTTAAAGATATTTCGAAAGAAAAATAAAGAAAGAAAAAACTATGAAGATATATTTTGGAACGGTGACGAATTTTCACGCCGGCAAAGAGGTGTCACACGCAAAACCTTTCTGTGACATCGTGACTCGCTGTTTGGTTTATAGAAAGCTGTGCAAACGGCGACCCGTTTCTGTCATACCTGTTCACAATGTCAATCGCAAACGAATACTATTCATTCTGCTTTAATGTAGACCTGCGGAATATTGAATTTCTCGTCCACTACTTGGGGCATGAATATTAATAAAATATTTAATTAAATTGGCAACAGATGGCACAGGAAATGGTATAATGCTATCAATTCTTTATATTATTTGGAAGGGGAGATCAATTCTCCCTGTTTAAATATACAGAAATTAAATATCGCGTGTCTCTTAATGGGTAACGTAATATTACACTGCTATAACATGTTTATATTAGTATTAAATTTCGCAAAGCTATATATGTATTTTAATGAATTTGACATTGATTATCTTTTAGCGAAAATTTACAAATTATTAATTATTTTCTACGACATGAGAGATATCACATAAATGTTATAGAGGATATTTTTAAGATTTTAATTTTATTTAACTTTTTTCTCATAATTACATATGCCTTTATAAGCAGCTTACTATAAAAGTATTAGATATTTTTACTTTTTACGTCATCATTATATCTACATAACTAAATTTATTCTTAAAGAAATATTCTATAAAATAGCAAGTTTTCTTTTTTAACAAGTTTTCTCTTTTAACGGTATGTTAAAAAAAGACAATATTAATAACTTAATGAATTAAATAATGTATGATCGGATTATAAAATCCACTGACGACTTATTTGCGCTATTTAAAATCCTCTTTTTCCTAAATTAATTCGTTGTTTAATAGACGATATTTCGTTTTTCTCTTTTGTCATGAGATACAAATATTTAGCGTATTAACGCAGCTACGACGATATATTTCAAGAGTGTACACTCTCTGCTTTTCATGCTTCTTCATCTTCATTTCCTAAATAAAGGTACCAGGAAAATATAACTTTCACAATTTAACTTTAAATGCGATAATAATTCGGGTATTAATGAGAAGAAGGAAAGACGAATGCGAGATACACAAATCGTTGAGAGAATATTCGCTCGTAGAACGTGAAAAGTATGACAATAGACTGTAATCCCTGATGAATTTTCCTAACGCAATTTGTCTTTCGTATTAGTAGCGTCATTAAAGTTACAAAATTTTCTGACACTTCCTTCGTTTTCGCATTTAATGTGCGAGGAAATCGTTTCGCGAAGTTACGAGGCGAAGATTAAAGAGTTCGCACAACGAGCCTCACCCGCAACAAAACCAACCCCTTTCGTCATTGTTCGCCGCTTTACGAGCGTGTTAATCTCACCCTACTGTCGGCTTCACTACTCTCATTCGCCGTTACGTGCGTAACGTGCTCTTGATTGTTATTCACGGAAGGACACGCAGTCTAAAACTAAATTTATCTATTACCTCCTCGTTGTCGCTACCGTAACGGATGTCGCGACAGACTTTACACGTGCATACTAAATTCGAAATTATATGACTATATATGTCATTGTGCTGCCTGTCCTCTTAAATAAGATTAATATATTAATTTGGAATGCTTATTTTTGAGGGGCAAAGTGGCCATATTAGAGTTTTACAAAAAATACAAAAACTAAATGAGGAGCAGACTTTCAAAATGCGTTTTGTCGAAAATTTCATTTTTTTAGTTAGAGATGGCGGAATATTCAGTGTCGGAAGACTCATATTATAAGCTACTCTGCATGAGAGATGTTCAGAAAGCATTTTTTTATTTTTAATTTATTCTGAAAAAACGTAAATATTTCGAAGAGCTTTATGCTTCTGAACTAGAGACGAACAAAATGTATTTGTTTAACACTTTTAGCAATTGTGTAGCAATTTTGTTTAATATTTCACATCCTATTGATTGATTTTTATTGTTATTTTCTGTAAAGTGCAGTTTTCTTGTGAGTATAGTTTCTTTCTTTCTCGTTTTCTGAAAAAATTATAAATTTTGGACAAAACGCATTTTGAAAGTCTGTTCCTTAAATAACATGTTAAAAGGAGATGAAAACAGATTAATAATATACATTGTGGATTTCTGAATAAATTAGTGATGAGATGTCACGTATACATGTAAATCATTTTATTTTTAAAATAATATAAAGTAAATTTTCAGAGTTTTATTCCAAAATAGTCTTCCTATATATATATTATTGAGAATTTTGTAATTATGAAGAATACGAAATTCCCGAAAGGACGGCGAGTTGCGATCATTTCTTCCAGACAATTAAATTTCAAATTTGTTGGTAATGCCGGCAAATAAAACTGAGCAACGTAATAAAAACGGCTATCAATTGCGCCATTACTGGAAGCAGTCGCGTAGAAAATGTGTTTCGCAAAAAAGGGGTAAAGCTAAAAGCGAAAAGGTTAGGCGTCGGAATCAAGTTCGAAGCGACAGGGGACAAAATTAGCACTGCGATTTGGGTACACGCGATCGGGATAATTCGGTTTTGTCGATTGCAATTCGAGCCCCCGACGTGGCAACAATTCGTTATCCGATTTCATGAACGTTTCTACCATTCCGTTACGTAACCGCACACCCGTCATCGATTTGTGCTCGCGTTGAAAGCCACGTGATGATCATTATGCTTCACATATTACATCACTTTGTACTTTCGCAGTGAGTATATGTTTATGGTATCGTTACACGTAGATCGATACCATTGATAAAACATTTTAGATTATATACAAACGTTAGTATGACTTTTGCAAGTTTATAAATTGTGTAAATATCGAATTATCAGTTGTTTTACAAAACATGTTTTATGATGCAAATAACTACGCGATATTATCCATTGATTTTTGTTTATTGTCGATTTACTTCAATTTTTCACTTGATTTACAAAGTTTTCCCAAAGTATAGCAATTTATCTCAATTATAAACTCTTGCGATGTCGGATAAACCCACAGTAAACAAAGTTTTTTATTCGCGCTCAAAAAATATCACGATTTCTCTGGCCAAGTATCGTACAGTTTATTAAATATTACTACATTCGTGTTCTCACTCTCGACACATAGGTCAAAACAGCAGCGCTGGACGAATCCCGAGTCAATTTTTTTGAATGTAGGTAGTAAAAGCTATTCTGTTTTGCACCGGATGAATACGAAGGCTTGAGGATTTTTGTAAACATTTTCGATTGTTCTGAACAACATAGCATATCACTTTTTTTCAGATTTTTATTCCCTGGTAAAATAAAAATCCAAACTCTATCAAAACAATTTCCCTTTCAAGCTTTTTATGCATCATCGTATCTCCAATAAAAAAGGGAGATTAAAAAAAGATAGAGAAGAAATATGAATACGGTAATTATTATAAAAATGCATTAATTTATAATTGTTAAGCTGATTATCGCGGTTAAACGAAATTGCTTGTTTTATTTATTAACGAATTGTTACAATTACTGTTTATATACGTATATATGTGCAACTAGTAGAAATTAATAATGAAATAGTTACAAAAATATTTCTGTACTGTTTTTTTCTCATGTTGAATAAGTTATACGCCAGAGGGTATATCACATAAAAATAACATGCAAATATCGATAACGTAACTTACATTACAATTAGTATAATAAATATGTAGATAGGCACTAATCAAATTGTGCACTGATCGAACTGTGTACATCACGATTTTCGTGTATCGAGCCATTACTATGGCACAATATTTTTTTATTTTGATAGATAATTGCAAAGTGCTGCATTGACCATGGACGACACATACATAGTCGACACCAAATAAATGATTCAACATAAATTTTACGGTACCCGTGACATGCCACGTAAATTTTATAGTCAACATAAAATGCAGAAATGGTTTATAGACAACCTTAAAATAACACGCGGCCGCGACACCGCGCGATAACGAACTTCAAAGCAGCCACGAAAATCAGAATAACATAATAGGAAGAGAGTCAACGTATACAGTGAACATTAATTTTGGCAGTAGAGTATAATTTGATTAATGTTAAAGAGCGATATTGATGACAATAATATTAATAAGCGTATCGATCAGGAATTCATTAAACGTATATATTGTTCTATCGGTACAATTCATTCTAATAAAATCGTGCAGGATTTATATATACCCTTTCAACGACGTAGCAACTTCACCGAGCTTATTTTTATGATCGTCGACGAGTTCATAAAGCGCATAACCAATGCTTGAGTACACAGCGTTGTACCAGTCCGAACCAAATACCGCTTTCATGACCAGAACTATTCCGAATATCCGCATTCACTAACGTATACCTTTGCTTGCTTGGTATACTTTCCATAATAAAATTATCATGAGCGAGAGAGATCGAGAGCGAAAAAACTTAGAGAGAAAGAAAGAGGAAAGGGAAAGGATTCGAACACGAAGTGCATTTACGTTGAAATAACGAGTAAGAGAATGCATATATTTTCGGAAGAACATGGCAACGCATTTATAATTTTATTAAACTAACGGATACCAGTAAAAAGACGAATATTATAAACTTTAATCAAATATATATTCAAATGTGAAGTTAATATTGTAATAATCAAACATAATCTTTTACCTATCTTATCTTTGTGTTTCTTCATTTCTTAAAATTTGTTTATTTGTTTGGATCGTTTGGTTTCAGAAATTGTCATTCTTTTCCAGACTGTGAAACATAATATTTACTCGATAAATATATAAAAGACAGTGAAACAGAAAGTATAATTATTTCTTACTAACTCATAAAGAAAAGTATAATTATTTCTTACTAACTCAAAAGAAAAGATAAGAAGAGACTAGAAAATTACATACCTATAACATAAATTTGTGAAAAAGAGTAATTATGAGCACTGCTAGGCATTTCTGTCATTTAAAAAAAGATATAAAATTATTAAAATAATTCTTTTTGATTAAAAAGCTAATTTCATTGAGATGTAATAAAATATTTCTAATGTTATATATATAATATATATATATATATATATAGATAATATATATAAATAAAAATAATATATAATATGTACATCATACATACGTTTTCTGAAGTAATTCGTAATTTTCTTAAAATAGTCTATAAGAACGATCTCAGTGAAAGAGATTGCGCGATTCCGCGACGTGGTATATACCTTTATTTTGCAAAAAAATGTTTTATTCCATGCGCATGTCTTCCATCTTCTATCTTTTCGTCTTCCATCGAAACGTGCGGCGCATCGTTAAATTCCTCAACGAAATAATTGAGTCAACTGATGCCATTATCTGACTACAATGCTAAATAGTATAATTGACTTAAATATGCCGTTTCGCTATGGACCGTCAGAGGTGAGAAGAAGAACGACAGGGAAAAGGAAGCATGGTGGGAATCCGCGAGAAGACGAGGGGACGTTACTTTTTCACTTTACTTTCATAACTGAAACCGTTGAATATTAATGCCCGCGGGCCGAGGTACTCAGAAGCTTCTTAGCAAAAGGAGCGACCATCTCCGTGAAATGGAAATGAGGAAATTATAAGAGTAACTGGGTAAATTGCGAATAAAGGCTATTATTGACACGCGCTCGGGGGCTTGTAAAGGGAACGCGGCGGTGATAAAGACGCGATTCATCATGTTCCCTGATGGCACACGCCACTGTGTGTACGGATATCCATAAAGCCATTATAATCTTTTCGCTCCATGAATTTAAGTTCAAACAGAATTCGCGGCATCTACCTCGCACAATAGATTCATTCTAATAAGAACATTATCCAGGTTGCACAAACCCATCTCAAAAATTACGACATAATTAAGTAATCTCGTTTCTTTTTTAACTCTTTATTATTAATAGGATAAACTAGGGTATTATGGCCATACGGAAAAGATGGCCATAGGCCATAATTTCTCCAATAATTGATAAATAGTGCATTTTTATAGTCATTCTTAAAAATAATCAATATTTACAGTAGTTCATATGAGTACACTGTTCAAAATAACAATATTATAAATATTATCTAATATTTTTTCTTTCGACTATCTGCAAAGTTTTGTACGTGTCTGCTAAAAACTGTTATAATGTCTAATAAATTACAGTTAAGCTGCCATAATCAACATTACATACAGAATAAAGATACGTAAATTGCAATGTGACCTATAATTAATACCTTTATTTTCACTATTTATTTATAAATACTATGGCTATCTTTCTTAATATCGGCCATCTTTTCCTTAAAAATCAGATAAGATAAGGCCAATGCATACTTTGTAATATTTTGATAAAATTGAAGTTGTGTTAAGTATTTTCTCTTTAATTTCGATAGTAGTTGTTACTTTAAGTTTCAGTGAAAGTAATATCCCAAATATTGTTAAAAAATAACAAGAACAAATGTATGTTTTTTGCATTTTGAAAAACTATGGCCATCATATCCGAGTTTACCCTATACAAATAAATTTTTACTTAAAATATAATATATAATCTGTATTAAAATATATTTATAATCTATCAAAATTAGCTATTTTAACTGTGAAAGCCGTTTTCAACAAGTACCGAATTTCATTTGGATTTCAAGACGGTTTCTTGATCCGATCCTGCCACAACGAAACACGAGTAACGTTTAACGGCCACGTTTTACGATTGTGACATGTAAAACGGAGGGAAATAAATCCACTGGAATAACAATTGTAACGTACGTGTAGTCGCGTGACGTAATAAATCGCGCCATGAAAGCCAAGGAGTTTTCATCAAATGGAAATGCTCTGATTTTACCGTGAACATTGAATATGAATCTTATGAATATTATTTAGTAAATACACATTCTACTTGAAATAAACAGCAACCTATGTAATGTTAAAATTATTATAATTTATATAATTTGAATAATTTAAATTTAAGTTGCAAAAAAAATGTATTGTCATTGAGAATCTTGATTAAAAATCTAAACCTTATTAACATTTTATTAATATTTCGTGAAAGAGAGAGGGGAAAAATCATTATTCTTGTAACTTATGCATTATTTCTACGAATTGCAAGTAGGCAGAAAATAGATATATTAATCCCTTGATACAATAATCCCGATAATCAGAGATTGTCTAAATTGAATCGTCTAGCGGTGGTATGCTAAGTAGGATTATGTACTATAAGATAAGATGCAAAGTTTAACTAAAGTCAGATATTACCATAAGAAGCTTAAAGAAGTTTTAGAATTTGGGTAAAAAAAAGTAATAGTTTCATTTTATTGCGATTACCAGTGCATCTTCAATATTTAATTAATAATATGTAAAATAATTCAAGAGTATGTAGCTGTGCAAAATTTTTTCAAAATACGTGGAAAAGTTTTACTATAAATAAAAAAATTCTGTATATACAAGCATATGTTCAATTTTCTTACGTCAAATTAGTAATATTACTATGAAAAAAGAAATACAATATTAAATTGTAATTTCTTTTTTATTGTACTATGACTAGTAATTGAAAATTCTATCTCTCTTCTAACTCAAATACATTTTCTCTAAAGTTGTGGCGTAGGCTGTTGAACAACATTATAATGTTACAAACGCAATTGTATATAATTGTAAGTTGCGAACTGTGTCATCAATATAACTTGCAATAGGTACATCATCATAAATTCAGTTCTAGTTGCTAGCGGCACGTTTCTAAAATACCCTATATGTCAATTAATAAACGAGATTGAACGAAATTATACGTTCAACAATAACGTTTTGTGTCTGAAATGTATTTCCTTGTATACTCTCGGTATTTCCTAGAGTTCTGCTTTATATATCTAATTTATTTATTACGCTTAATTTCCCTAGATAAACTGCAACGCGTTGGTGAGAGATCTTCATTAAATCATCATTTAATATTGCGATTAAAATCTTTCTTCAGGTTTTCAATAAAAATCTTAGATTTCTTGGCGTAAAAAGTTTGAAAAAAAGTCATATCATGGCAATCAGACTAACGCGATAGAATAAGTTACGCAAATTTTTAATAGATCATGATCGAACAAGTAATTTAATCATCACAATTCACAGTTAGTCGCGGTAAGAATCTGCTTAATCGAAATGAGTCGATGAATTCAATAGCGCCAATCTTCGCGTGGTGGACGACTGTCAGCCAGTATTACTCGCAGTCTTCGCTGTCTCGTTTAACTGGCTTTGCGCGAGATATCGCAGGAGGAAGACGGAATTTTTTTTTTCCATGTCGAGTTTTCTTTTGAAGTCATCACGTCTGATATGCGCGCCAGAGTTAGATAGATAGAGGTAACAGACAGAGGAGTTGGACCGCAGAATGGCGCGACGTCGAGAAGGAAGGGGTATAGCCGCAAAATCGTCGCAGCGCCGTCGTTTGCGCGGCAACTTTCCAGCTTCAGATAGATGAGCGGGGAAGTTTGAAAAAGCGCTCGTCGTCGTTCTCGCCCACCTAAGACCCTAGCGCTTTTATTACTCGTGCAAAGTCCGCCTCGAGCTCCGCCATCGGTACCGCGGTGCCGCTGCCGCATCGTGTGGTTCCGGCTTAATGTGCGGCCTGGATTTATCTGCTAGTAATCAATCGTGCGGCAGGAGAAACGAGCGGATTACAAGAGTGCAATATTTATCACATCCGAACGGTTTATTTGCATGATTTATGTCCCACCGAATTCCGAAAGTGCTGGATTATTTATGCGGAATTCGCGATTGCGTGTCTCGCGACCTGTAATGATCTTGAATTCCACGACGGTGGAATTTCTTAGTTATAGCAAAACTTCCTTCATCAATGATTTGCAATCTGAGCGCATTTTCACTAACCGGAACTATGTCTGAGCATGCAGGCAAAGCTTGCCTCGATATGTGTTATTACCGGTTAAATTGGACAGCACGCATTTATAACATTATATTTATAAAATAAAATCATATGTAATACTATCATACACATACTGTTAAATTTTATAGGGTCAAATTAACTTAATGTGAGTCGCCACTGCTCCTACTCAATAATATCGTTATTTTTTACTAAAATAATGGTTATATTTGACACTATACAGTATTAATTTAACATTATATAGTGTCAAATTTAATTATCATTTTAGTAAAAAATAACGATATATTTAGTAGGAGCAGTGGCGACTCACATTAGGTTAAATTTAACACACTATAGATTTAACAGATGTAATATATACGTAACACAAACTATAAATCAACTGCTGTAATAAAGACTCAACAAATCCAAAATTACAAAATAACAAAAGCTACGAGCCAACGATATATATATATAATATAATATGTATTAAAGTCAAATAATTTTCAAATATACATTATCCATAAATCTTATATTACAACGCGTGGCCACACTATAAATTTTTAGTACTGACAATGTATATATCGGAATATGAAAATAACTGGCATCAAATGTATCATTTATAACTTTAAGTTATTTCAAATATTTTCATAAAGCCAATTAAATAAATATTTAAATATTTTTAAATAAATATTTAAAGAATATTTCTTTAAAATATAATTTACCTTTGAATCCATTCTTAAAAACGTTTATTCTCTATTAATGTGCTTAATTCATTCAAGTAATATTTCAATTTTATCTTTTGCTTGATTTATCTTTTATCTTGTAATCAATAATATTATTATAGAGCAAGATGAAAATAATTCTTTTTAACTTATTTAAATGAAATCTACTAAATTTTAATTTTAGGTTAAATTAAAATTTTTATAAAATATATTTTACAAAAGTCGCTTTATTACCTGAGGAAAGATTTTAAAATGCATTTTCATCTATAAATAAACCGTAAATTGTGTAATTTTTGTTTTTTACCTTATTGCAAATAACATAATCGCAAAAAATGTTCTGTGTAGTCAAAGAAAAGAAACGTGTAGGTATTATTTTTTCAAAAGTGCTAGCATAATAATTACATAGAATAAGATTCTAATGAGAGAATAAGATACTTCTAGTTATTATATCTGCAAATATAATATCTTAAGCTATGCATTGAAACACAAAATGTAACAGTTTTTGCAATGAATGCAAATACTTATTCAAAATTTAATGCCGTTTCAGCTTCCATTCATCATAATTTGGATTCCCAAATTGATTTTAATTTATTTTGCTGACATTAAATTTTCAGAGTACGCAAATGCAACTTTCTTAATCAAGATCTTAAAATTTAAGCGAAAATACTGTAATTCTTTAAGGTTTTGCGCGAGACCACTGGCTAACCCCCAAATGGCGCTGTGATGCGCGCGAAACGCAGGTCCAATAATGAGGATATATTACACCCTTCTTCCCTCCATCATTCCCAACCTTACGAAAGTGCCGAGAGTATAATTTACGACCGTGCGTATTTTTCTCCCGGGCACAATTGCGTCTCGATAAGTCGTTCTCAAATTCCCACTAACAAAAATGTAACACAATATAACACATTTTTATAATTCACACAAATAATAATAAAAAATCAAAATATATAAAATTAAAAAATATAACCCATACTAAACATTATATTCGTCTATATAATTCTTATATAATTTTTTAATAAATATTATAAAATATTATTATTAATAAATGTGATAAGTACATATAGACGTAAAGTTTACGTCGACACGTTCAGAAGGAGGTCGCACAATATTGCTGCACGAGCAAGACAATTCTGTTCGAACGACTTTAGAATTTGATAACAGGCATACACGGAGCTGCTAGAACTCTTGAATGCGCAGTTATTCTGCTGTCGAACTCTTATATCGAAACGACGAGTTGGATGTTTTTTCTTTGTAAACTTTTCAATTCTCAGTAAAAGAAAGTAGCGACCGCGGGATTATACACTGGCAAAAGTTTAGATTACCCTCAAATTGTTACGTTTATGATTATGGTAGAAGTGTATCGTACAGACATTTGATCGCGATATGCATATCTTAATACGAACAACATGCAACGATTTAAATATCTCAAAAGAAAAAAAATTGGAAAGTTTTTTAAAATTCTTAAATTTAAATTTAAATGAAATCTAGAATTTACATTAAAAATTGAATAATTTCAAAGAAATTACGGTATCGCAGAAGCGATGATTATATATTGAATGATTGTTAATATTAGAGATGAAAGTTAAAAGGGATTTAGAAAATTTTACATAAAATAATTTACATAAAATTTTCAGAAATTATAAAATTTACATTATTTTATATCGTACGTGTTGCTTAGTAATTTCTCTTTCTTTGGTAAAAGAACATGGGTTTAATAATAATTTCATTAGAGTGTATGATATAATTACATTAGGCAAAACCATTCTCGCTTAAAAAAAACTTTTAGAATTAAAAATGTAGATGCGCATACCATAGTTGTTAAAAATAATTTAAAGTCGTTTTTTGCATAGTATAAATACCGTCATAGAGGTAGTTCTGCAAAATTGAAATCACTTCATTGTGAAATAAAGTGGAACACTATGTCACTTCGAGCTTTATTATGATGTCGCTTTTGCACACCATGATGAAATTCCCAAGAGCTCCTGGCTTTATTTTAATAATTACCACATTCGATACCGCCAAGCTAAATCACAAACGTGGCTTTTACGTTATGCTGCAATATAACCCGGTGGTTGCAACCTGAATCCAACTGAAGCAGCGGCGGTGCGTGTTGCAATGTAACGCCGTACAGAAATTAATAATGTAACCGCCGTTGCACCATGTTTCAAGCGTAACGCAGAAAATTAGCCTGGTCTGCTGGTAGTTTTAAAAGATTTTTCACTCTTGGATGTAAGTACGTCTGAACGGAACACCACAATTTATCCATCTCCCACCCACGCACGAAATACTAACCTTGCAAAGCTTTATTCTACGCGCACGCAATATTTCGTATTTAATATAGCTATGTAGCAACGGTTATTACAAATCATACATTTATTTCACAATTATGAGAGAAAGAAAGCATATAGTGCGGTCTAAGTAATTTAATTTTCGGCGTGTGTTATTTTTATATCATATAATAAACGAAAAATACATTTCTTTTACAAACATTAGACACACTTTTCTTTTTACAACATGTGTATGTAGATATCTCATTGAATGAAGAATTTCAGACATGTATATTCATCTCGGAGAGATATTCTCTTTTAAATCCGACTTTTCTGTTCCAATCCCTTTATATCTGGTCTTGTTACGCCAGCGAGAAAACCATTCTCAAGAAAATCGGTTTAAATGCAACTTCGTGATCGCGACTACGCGTTCGAAAATGATCATCTATCAGTGGACCCTCATTAACCGTCTCCCCGACGATAAAGCGCTGCACGAGATAGCTTATCTCTGATGTCGTTTGTCCTCGCTCTCCACGCTGGCTGACCCATCGAGGTCGTCTATTGGGGGCTCTTTTCTACCGAGTTTTCCTCGACCACTTCTTCGTTCCTTTCCTTTTCCGTCTTCCTTCATACACCCGACCGGTCACGCTTCTTTCGGTCACGTATCTTTTCTTCCCCTCACGGGTCAGATCTTTTCTCGTGGAAGCAGCGACTTCGAGAGGAGACGAACAGCGAACCACTCGCCGATAGGGAAGACAGTGGTAACAAGGATACGAAAGGGTCAAAACATTCGTCGTGGGGTTTTCTTGAAGTTGTTATAACCATAACGACACCTTTCACTACACATCGGATTCGAGGACTCCGCTCTCTCTTTCTCTCTCTCTCCTCGACCAACTCACTCTCTTTCCTAGCTCTTCCCTCTATAAACTTTTTTTATTTTTTTGTCGTGGTTCAAATCGGCTTTCACGCCCCACGCGAGTAATCCCGCGGATCGATCGATAACGATCGACGTACGCGCGTTATTGCAAACGGTTATCAGTAAGATACGCCGGAAATGAGAATCGTTCTGCAATCCGCTTCGCGAAACGAATCAAACCAATAATTTTCAGACGCGATCGGCGTGTTGTCAGCTCGCGCGCAGATTGTGCACGTAATGCGCGCACAGAGTGAAGGGATGAAAGATACATCGCGAGTTATACAATCTGATTTGAGAAAGGGAAATAACCGAGCGGGCGAATATATATAACCGCACCATGCGCCGGAATACGGTGCGTTCGTTAAGCCACGTACGTGACTTCGTTGCGTCGGCGTTTTTCGCGGAGGAAAAAGGTGGTGCAGTGCGACAAGAGACAGAGGACTCTCTCTCTCTCTCTCTCTCTCTCTCTCTCTCTCTCTCTCTCTCTCTCTCTCTCTCTCTCTCTCCTCTCTCCTCATTCTCGCAAAATGCCCGAAGCGTGCAAAATATTATATATCTGTCGTCGCTGATTGGACGGCGCGACGCGGCCTGTAACGCGGGATACGTGCGCGGATCAAAGAATGCATGCTATATGAATGTGCTGCTGTTTAAACGCAACCGAGTCTCGTTATAAATATGTATGCATATGCGGAACCGCGAGAACATCCGCACGAGACAAGGAAATATCGACGTCCGATTATAATCCACTCTCGGTGGCGTGAGATTCAGTTAGCGCGATGAGAGTAGATGCTCGTGACGAGACCAGGCCACTCGCTCGTACATGAGTACCACGATGAATAATACATATGATATGAACGGACGATGACGTGTTCACTTTTAGGATAACTCTAATAATAAAAACTATCGCTGACTGTGACCCTTGATATAGCGATGGCGATTTTATCACCTTTGTCATTATAAATCTCTATATTTTGCTTCAATAAATACCTATTGGTTATGTAGTTTGATTCAAATTTGAATTGTAATAGAACATGTGAAATAATTAAGTCTATAACATATAATATTAGATAATATTAAATAAGATAAAATCAATTCTTTCTATTTTATAATACACATACCACACAGTTACGAAATAATCCGTATGAATTCAATGAGGAGAGAATGGGCGGATTGCGAACACGGGATAAACGTGAACAATATTATTGCAGTATATCAGAGTAGAGAAAACTTCTCTCATTTCTCGCATCCAGTAATAGTCGGACATACGCTTCATAGTGTTAATATTATTGTGTGGAGGCTCGCACCTCCATTAACCACGTTTGTAGGCATGAAGAATTTCAAGAGTAAAAAGTATGAAACCTTTTATAGCAGTCAGTTACTTGTCTTATTGAAAGACAAAGCTAAAAGAATGAAGCTACAAAACAGAATATCTTTGACCTAACAAAAAGAGAAGATTAAAGTGTGGCGTGCTTTTTATATATATATATATAAAGAGTAGCCAACTTTATTAATATAAAGAAACTATGACTAAGTCCTTGTAACTAATCTATAAAAATACAATGTTTAATTGGATATTGCACTTCTGACATTTAATATCATACTATAATCGTACGTGATCACAGAACGTCATTTAAAGTACCATTACATGATTTCAATGATTTTGTGAGGAAGATGGAAGAATTGTGAATAGAGGGAAAAGTTAAATATAAAGCCGATGATTATTTATGAATTATAGACATCTTTATTCAAAGGATATTGACTTTAACGACAATAATTAACATTTAAATACCTATTACTAATATAAACTATAATTTTAAACCAAAAACAAAAAACGACATTGCTCGGCGTGGCGACAAGAGTTTTATTTTTTGTTTAAAATTATAGTTTTTATTAATAAAATATATAAATGTGTTAATTATTGCATTTAAAGCCAAATAATTGCAGTATATCTTTAAAATAAAGACTTTTATTAATTAATAAATAATCGTCGGTTTTATTTAAATTTTCTCTTGATGTCCACATAGTTTCTCCATTTTCTCTTATTTCTATGTAATAAGAATTTGATATGAAAAATTTTAAATCCTTTTCAATGTACTCAAAGATACATCTGTTTTCTTTACATCTGCAATTTATACTTTAAATCTCTGTTATATGAGCGACGTTATATGAGCTGAGATTTTATGCTTTCCATTAATAAATCAATTTCCTTCTGGATTATCATGATAAAGTACGGTTTTCGGTTCTACCAATATGTATCGACTCATATTATGAATAAGTTCACGTGCTCGGAGATGCAACATTCTTTTGATACATCTCCAGGGAAATATCTGTTATTATTCCAAGTGTTTCTTGATTGGTTCATATTAGGTAAAGTGATCGTCTTCGCGATACCTATCACGTGCACGCGAGACAGGTAATATTAAAGTAGTTCATCGTGTTTGTCAACTTAATGTCGTTGCGACGTAAAATAGACTGATCGATGGGTTAGGTTTAGCAGCGTTATGCTGAGTAATATTACTTTACGTAATAACATCTATAAGCTGCATAACAGATCTAGAAGACATAATAATTATTAATCTTGTTAATTGTTGTGTTACTAGTTTATCTTCGGTGATTGTGTTGAAAAAATCTGTCGAACAGATGTATAACGAAATAAAAAAAAAATTTTAATTTCGAGTACACGATGATGGATGGAATTTTGCTACAGTGCAAAACATGACAGCTTCGAGTTTTATTTATAGTCTATGTTTTACGTCGAATGTATCAGAAATACATGTGTTTGAATATTTTTCTATTATAAATAACAAATCGACACTGTACTAGCATTAGTACAACATTGCACTATAATTTTTTTATTACGTACGTTGCGGATAACAAAAAAGTATTTATAAAACAAAAATTTTATTTTGTGTTCTATTTCAATACAAGAATAAATTTGCCAGTTAATAGTATTATAGATACATATCTCTTTTACTTGTTCTCATATTTTATAAAAAAAAAAAAGGAAAAATTTCCTCACTTTCGCATATCAAGTAAAAAATCAGCAATACATACATCTGCGATATATATATCCGTAAGCGCTTCAAAGTTTATTTATTTTGCTCAAATTTTGCCAAGAACTTACAGTTAAGTGGAAGCAACGAATGCGAATGCTAAATTAAAAGAAACGGTATGACACGAAAACTCACTCAAAACAACAATGCAAAAGGAATCTCGCTCTCGCAATTGGAGAATCCATGCCTCGTTTACACAGCGTACGTTGTATGTTTGCATAGCGATTCAGAGAGAAGCACATCGGGCACGATATACGCAGTGAGCTGTTGAGAGTACTGTTCACGCCGAGGAGGGTCGAATATGTGAAAAATACACTGTTTATCCGCAACAAAGAATCGTGCGAAATATAACGGCTGATTCCAGCGTACTGCACGCGGTCGAGCACGAGGATATCTGGATATTTTCTTTTCTAAAGAACTAAAGACATATACACACACACACATATATATATATACAAAAAACGCTGTACGCTTGAAAACTATAAAAGTGATATAACTGAAAGGCGTATTTTTCTAATGAAATTTATTTAACTTGATCCACAGCAAAGAGAACGTTTTGCACTGAACCGGTATGGTCGACCTTTTCTCACTAGCCGCATGAACGAACGGCTTAGACAAAATAATTTTATTACATTTTATTTTATTTTTGTATCCAGGCGAATTTTTGAAGCGTATATCTGTGCCAGATGCACTAACAGGCGCAGCGTTTAACTAATCGAAAGTGCAGAAATTCGCGCAAGAGTTTTGCGGAGAAATGAAATTGCGCGCGCCATTCGTTTGCAGGCGTGAACATTACTCAATTTTCAGCGGACAGCGTTCAGTTTGCCATAGATTTGATTTAAATGGCAGCCAGGCAGGCAGGCAGGCAGGCAAGCGTAATTTTAGTAAAAGTCCACACGTCAACATCGAACGAAATGCGAATAAAATGATGAGAAAAAGAGAGAAGGAAAAAGAAAGAATAATGTAAAGTTCATTACATGAAATAATATATCAAATATAATGTTTACTAATGTTTCACTTAATAAGGAAGAACAAGAACCTTTATGTCCCTTTCCACCAGCGTTTTGAATCTCACCATGTTATTTCTCTTGCGTTCTATTACTAAACAACCAAGTGAAATTGAATGTTACTTAGATTTGCCAACGACTGTTACAAAATGAGAAAACTCAATTGTCGTGTAACTCCGATTCACATTAAGAATCACTTTGTCTTCAGACTACATTTATCAGCTTCATCACGACAAAAATAATGGATTCATATTAGAGCGAATTTTCTTTCACGTAATCCTTCACGGGCGTCACATTATTTGGATCAGTTATTAAACTTTTCATTTTATCTCTACTGCTGGCAATGAATGAAATGAATAACGCCAGTGAAAGTAGAAACACGGATGATAGAAACTCATTACTCAATATATACCTGCACACACACACACAACACGCACGCACGCACGCACACACACATCAGATTATATTATCTCTCAAATCTGTTGATAAATTTAATCAAACGCGATGTTAATTTGTTCTTAGGGCTAAAATAAAATTTAAAAGAATTCTAAGAAAAATAATCATCAGAAATATAGAGTGAATTTATAAGAAAAATAATCTTTATAAATATAAATATAATTTCGTTATGCGAATCTTATCAAATTTCTACGTAAATTAATTGATATATAAATATACTTTATTCGAGAAAAAATTTAGTCATTTTGTTCAAATAAATTTAATATGTGAAAACGATAACTGTCTGAACTATCTTTCATTTGACAAACTGATTGTATAAAACATGCATGTTGATTTATTTTTAAGTATAATCTGTAATATAAATTTTTCATTTATCTGTAAAACAAAATTAGTTTAAGTTCGTGTATTTCTTCCTCGACCACAATCTTTTCATTCGTGCGACGTCATAATTAAACATTTCAGTGTAATATTATAATTTAAACGTGATTTAAAATTGGCTAACGCAATTTTAAAATAAATTTAGCTCGAAAACAGCGGAATGTGCTTTAGAATGCGGATTAATAATTCGATGCTATCTGATGGATTCGGACTATTTGTCGGCAATTTAAAAGTTAAGTAATGCTTTTGTGCAGAACCGTTTTTTTTTTGCCCAATCAAATTGCAGCGTTTTCAAGCTGGGTATTTTATTTTGTAGATATATGTTATGAATTATATTTCGAATTGAACATATTGTAATTTCATACACACAACTGCTTTATGCAATCAATTGTTAAATAAAAGTTAATTCAGACCATTCTCTTTTTCTCATATTGATTCATTTATTGAACAAAGAGCGACTAAATTTTTCTAAAAAAGCATATTCGCATATCAAGCAGAGAATTATTTTTGCGCGTGCATTACATATTACCTATAAGTATACTTTGCATATATACTACGATAACTTATCTACTTTTATAAAAGCCTCTTATCACTTATCACGTGGCACGCCGTTTCTTATAGTAAATGTATTCATAAGAATCTATAATATATAAGATGCGTCATTTTCCGCGCTCTTTATTTTTTTCTTTCGTGTCGCGAACGATCATGGGTTACCGATTGTATGTTATACACTAGGTTGAATCAATCTCGGAAATTCAAGGAGAAAACTTTTCGCGATCCTACCGAGAAATACGTTGGAGATTGCAATGACGTAATCAGACTTTTCTTCCTCTATACTCCGCATGCAACCAATCCATCCGATCAGATTTCTTTCCTCGTTCGGCCTGTTGCCGGTTCTTAGGGCACCTTAAGGGTGCGATTGCTCGTACGCGGCGCGTACCCGTTTCCGATGCAAATGAGAAATGTTTCAGTGGAGGGTGGTTCAAAGCGGTACGATAAAGTGAATCGCGTGACAGCGCTGGCTGTCGTCTCCTTGCCACACATCGGCGAAGGAGAGGATCAGACCTGGGTCGCGAAGACCCTCGAAGAAGAAAGTCGAGTCAACAGCCCGGGGGAAGACTTTCCTTTTGCCTTAGCCGGCAACCGCTAGCCGTGACTTGTCAACCGATGCGTTTATTCCTTAATATTTATCTTGTCGACATAACCACCGGAACAGTTATTACAGCGATGCACGCAATTTTGTCGAAAGGGTAAGCTGAAGAATGAACGGAAGCATTCGTATGCATATACGGACGATATCTACATGGATAACTATAGGTATACGTGCGTTTGCGCACAGATGTTCCTGATATTTCTATTCCGCAGATAGAACCAGTGAACGAACGGTATTACTTTTTTCTCTCCTACACAATTAGGTTCTCCCGCTAGTTACTATGGTCTATCAGAAACGATTAAGGCGCGGCACGACTTAAGCGCGCACTTATACCCGGACCCTTTCCCTTCCTGCCAACGGAAACATCGATCTGCATTTATTAGAGCGCAATTTGCATCGCGACGCCGCGGATTCGTGCGGTTCTGTTGAATCACTAAAACGCGTACTTTTTTTTGTAACTTTTTCGCTGCGGGACGAAAGTGAATTCGTGTCTTTACATCCAACGCGGATATTTTCCTTCGGTTATCAAATAATATTATTTTATTTCAATATTTTAATTACGTATATTAAACTTGTAAAATGATGTCCGCATAAAAATGGCGGTCATTAATATAATTTAGCGAACTGGGCTAAGATTATTAATTAATCATGATCACCCTGTGAAATCTATATTTTACATTATATAGATTCAAATCTAACCATTATTTTAAAATATAAAGTAACGATGTATTGAGAAGGAGCAATGGTGACTTAAATTAGATTAAATTTTTGATACTACAGATTTAACAGTGCAGTGAATTATTAATGAAATGCCATTAAACGTACTGATTTCATTCTTATCAATTTTCTATGATATTACTCTACTTTAATATTACTTTAATATTACAAATCTCATTCGACATACGTAATTGCATTAGTCAACGTAATCAAAATTGCGTTTTGAATGTGCAAAATGAGTAAATTTAAATGAATTACGTCGATTTTAAATTTATCTGATTCAATACTAGGGTATATCGTATACTCTTCTTTAATAATTCAAGAAATAATAAGGAAAAAATCGAAGACCTTCTTTGCGGACGCTATACAATATTCAGATTAAGAAGACTCGATCCGTAAGTTGACTTAAAGTCGTCTCTATAAAACACAACGTTATAAGCACGAGATGGATTTTTATATCTTGGGAAATGAGAAAAACGATCAAGTCACAGCATCTTTTTTTACGTAATTCGAAAAGAGAAGCTATATTAACAAATTTTAAGTATTCTAAATAATTCTGATTAAATGCCGATCTAAGTATCTTTTCTTCCAGTTAGAGAGAGTATAATATAGCTCAATAAACTAAAAATATTGAAATAAGATGTAATACCTACTTTTAACAGTGCTAACTAATTTACATTTAATTGTTATTCAAAGTATTATTACGTTTCCCTCATAACATTACTGGTATCATACTGCGGATATACTATTATCCGTGTACAAAAGTCACGTTAAAAAGTATGTTCTAATAAAAAAGATTTTAAATATTTGTTAATATTTATTTTTTACCTACATATATTCGATATTTTCTCTTTTCAATCTTTCAATCAATTTTATATTGACATGTAGCGTAACTCGTATAATCTAACGAGGTGATTTTTTTTTATATATGACGATGTGAGAAAATTTCATAGCAGATCTAATAATTTCGTTTTGCCTTCACGAAACGGTCTTAACTTAACTTAAGGTTAGTTCTGACCGCAACAAAAGTAATGTTAACAAAGGGCAGCTTCTTTTCGCGCGTGCGGCCAGTCGAGGGAGAAGATTCAACAGATCGATTCGCAGACCGCAGGCTGTTAGAACTTTAACTAGCGCGCGTATAAACTCCGCTCACGCAGTCGTCAAGCTACACAGCGAGCAACCACAATGAATAAAAGATGGTACTGTTAAGCTCAATCGAGTAGCTCTCCGTAAGTGAGACGTCAGACCTCTCTTATCCTTAAGAGGCGATTTCTTATATACTATTGCAATATAAATTTTAATTTTTGACTAATTAAAACTATTATATAATTATTGAAACAATCTAATAACGAAATCGATGGACGCACTAGTGCGTATTAATGTATATTAAAGCCGTACGTTATACACTGATTCAATCTGTGTAAAAGTAAAATGCAAATATTTCGAATTATAAAACGCAGATTTTACTTAATAGCACAATAAAATGTATTGAGGATTTCATGATTTAATCCGTTTTTATATTTACATTAAACAGATTTTTACGTTAATTTGTGTACGATGGCTTTAATGTGCACCGAATTCAGTGCGTACTGAATGCATCCAATCAATTCGCTATAAGAATTATATATTTGAAAGAAGAGTATCATTTAAATTTCTTTTATATTAATGTCATTTTAATTATTCATATAGTAATTTCATTTAGTTTTCATGTAGTAATTTCATTTAAAAGTTTTATTATAGACTAATTATCGCTTGCTAATTATCGCTTTTAGACAAATGCTCCAGATAAGCTAGTTATGAATTTTACCATATAATTATCCTCTCTTTCACTCTTACTTATATTTTTAGTTTTTTGTTCAATTTGTAAAAAATTTAATGAAACTATTAGTTAAAAAATGTTATTAAAATTTTTCAAATATCTTTTTTATGATGAGAAACACAGACGCAAATTCATATCTCGACATCTTATACACCTTATATTAAAATGCGAAAATATCTAGTAGGTATCTCTATTATCGAGAGTTATACTTCTTGTATACGTACACATGTAAATTTACTTTATAGATTTATTAAATTATTTATAAAAAGTCAATTGTTTCAATATACGTAACAATGTATAATATATTATTAAATATTACACATTAATAAACACTCCTATAATTATATTGTAGTTTTACCAATATCGTATTAAAGTTGTTTTTAATATAGTAAAAACTATAATGTAAATATATATAAGTGTGCACGTACATATATACAATAAATATACATAGATATGTATGTATATTATGTACACTCTTCAATAGAGAATATTTTAAAATATTCTATACCACCGACCAACTGATATGCACAAAATTAAGTTTATAATAATAATTAACAAAAATTTTCTGCAAGCTTTGGTTGTATACACAGGCGCGTGTTTACGTATTTTTATGCACATAAATCGATAATTAAAAAAGCTTCAGGATTAAACATCAAAATAAATCTTTTTTTATTCCATGTTAAGGCATTTTAACAAATCTGTGACATATTATAGGTATTTATTTATAATATTTTTATGCTTTTAATGTAACACATACGTACATTTGCGTATACCTTATGTATACGTATATATCAATTATGTTTAGTTGATATAATTTTCTCGCAGATCCATTATCTTAAATTAAAATAAAATGATTTATTACTCACCGACATGATGCGCAGCAGCGAAGTTGAAGTACAACTTACGTTGAACTGTAACAAATAGATTCAAATTACAGCAACGCTTAAAGTTATTAAAATTTCATTTAAAAATTATTGATTTTATAGAGTAATTGAAAACAATTAAGAGAGGAGAAAAGTAATGAGTAACAAAAACTCACCCCATGGTTGCTTCGCCGTTGCCCGACGCCTCCCCGGGCCGCTCCTCCTCCTCTCAGTTTCTTCTTATTTCTTTCGTGGCAGTCACACAACACTGAAAATATGATTAATTATAATTACATGTACAATAATCACATTAAAATATGGATACATTGCACGGCACTTTCGATGTTAATCACATGCAAAGTCGCGACGGAAGAATAACGTATACGCGAATTAAGTACAAACATATGTAAGGCCATAATTTATTCAGTACTGATAAATTTGCAAATTAGTTAGCGCAACAATTGTCAAAAGATTTTAATTGAAATAATTTTTAATCGTGCAAAGTGTCTGTTTCAATATAATCGTCGACAATTTACGACACTATTGAAGAAAATCAATCGTACAAATTGCTAATAGCTGCTTCTTGTTTGTAGAGAATTGTTGCATTTATCTCCTACTACTTGCCACTTATAATGCGTTTCGGAAAATAATAACGAAACAACTCGCGCAACTATCTGCTCGAAGTTTACTGCTGAAATGATAGCGCGGCAACCTCGTGTAAACACATCGCGCTGTATGTACGTTACAAAAATAAAATACCAAGGCTGCACGCCAACCAATATAATAATAAATATTTCGTAGCCGTAACGAAATATTTATACGTAGTATAAAATAAATACAGATATATTCTGCTCTTCCAAATTAACTCGTGGGATTTACTGTTACCCGAATCGTTCTACCCGACGATTCATGTATTATTTTTGCGTTTCAAACCTGGCAAAATCTAATGCACGACACGAGATTTATTCAAATCCGTGCGATGCTAAAGCAACACAATTATTATTCTATTATCTATAAAACTCTACATATTATAGTTTTCATTTTCTATTTTCGATTTTTATCTTAAACGAATAAATTGTACGAAATAACTATATTTCGATAAATAATTATATGCGTTTATGAGTAATTAATTAAAGCGCGAAGTAATAATTATTCAATTCGTATAATAATTACGTTCTTAATATCAGAGCTGCATCTTAACTGTCTTAAGAGTTAAACCGATAGTATATACATATATGGAGCAGTTCGAGTCTCTAACCTGTCTGCTCGAGTTACAAAAGTCAAATGATATAATGCGGAGACTTTGCGTATACACATATACGTCTTGGAAACAAAATGTTAATGCTGCGCAACAACCGATATATTGCCGTTAAAAAATATTAAACACTATATTAAGTATATTTCATTTCTTGCATTTCAATAGGATATTATCGCATCTTAAATCTAATATTTATTTGAAAAATAAAATTGATGTTATTTTGATGAAAATAAGCATTTATTAATTTATATTACCTCTCGACAAATTTGTACGTACGGCAAAAAATAAAATCCTATAATTTTAATAAATCAAGAAATAGTGTGTAGTAGTTTAAAAAAAATGAGACAACTTATTTTCATAATTTCTTAAAATTACATGGCTTTATTTTTCTTGAGAAGAAGTAACTTAGGAAAAAAATGATAATAGTAATTATACAATTGTTTTTTTTTATCTCAAAACAAAGAAAAACTTTATCTTTTAAATTTAAATTTAATTTAATTATAAGCCTTTTCAAGAGAAATGTAATTAATTAAATATTTAAATTCAAAAGAGGGATTAAATAATTTATATGTAATATTAAAAATTTCCTATTACTGATAAATTTGCCAATATCAATTAATTGCTATATTTTGTTTATAATTTCATTAACAAGATAAAATTGGTTGAATACGAAAATAAATAACAAGTATCAGATCAATAAACGTCTCTTTAAAAACTAGCTCAAAAACTATTATAATATCAACATTTTTTTATTCTCTCTAAATTAATAAGATAAATGAACGTAGATAAGTGAAAACTTCTCGCTTTATATACAATATATGACAAACGAGACAATTACATTTCATGTCAGATGAAAGAATTTCCATGCTCATATATATAAGTATATATATATATATATATATATACATATAAACATGTAAACAGGTATTAATGAAACAATCGATAACATTTATTTTTAACACCGAGATAGAAAGTCTTTGTACAATTGAAAAAGTCTCGTTATAGTTCGAAAGCTTTAAAAAGCTGTCGCTTTTTCTCAGGATCAAGCTAGGTAATTCGACAAAGTGCGGGTTGTTTGTAAATCCGTTTATCGATAAATCGAATTTTCACGCCTCACGAGTTCGACGTTACAGAGATCGTGGCGTGTCCTGCGTGAAGCAACGAAAAGGACGTCGACTCTGCCGACCGCCGCGCCGTGTGATTTGGGGCGAGAGAAAGATATCGTCGGTCTGTGATTTTCTGAAATTGTGTTCGCGCGAATGAACGACGAGTCGAGGTACACCATCGGTCGATTGAAAACCTTCATAATCCGTTTATGCGCGTACTACAAAAGCCGTCGTCAGCAAGATCTGTATTTATCGCGTCTCTTAAATCAATCATACGCCGATGCTGCTTTTGACGCTTCGCAAACAGCTCTTAATTTATGAATGATGGTTTGTGGAATCTCACACTCGAAACACGAAAAACCGAAATTGGGTTTGAACGTTCGTGTCCAGAAAGATTAAAAAGACAATAAAAGAAGTGTGTGTCATGCTGTCAAAATATTTGACGTACACATAACAACGCCTCTGCATTCATTTTCCAAGCCGCTAACGATCGCGCTGAAATATCATATAAAAATGATATCAATCGGCGAACGTGTTTCATCTTCCGCTCATAGATCTGTCTACAACTAGAAAAAATAGGCGAGTTAGAAAATAGCGTCGGTGAGAATGGAACGGATGAGAGTCAAGTCAATAAAATCAAACGTAGCTAATTCGTTTAATGGCCGTGACCCAAACCTCCCTATTTATTTAGAGGGGGTATCGATCGAGCAAGAGTTTGGCCGCAGGAAGGTTAACTGACGATCCGCAGTCACGTTCGCGCAAACACGATTGGTGCGCCGATTTAATCTGTGAGGGATCCTCGAAAGGAATCTTTCGTGCTGTTATTCCCTCGACGGTTGAATTTCTACAATGTGGTATTACAAAGAATTATACGCGTGAAATTATGTTTTATGATACCGTCTTATGAATTTTAGCTTCGGTATTGCGTAGACTGGATAATAGATCGTTAAACTATCGTGTTTGCATATGAAAACCAGTATGCGTGACGTTTTCGGCACGCCAGACGCGTCACGACGCTCATGATTAATTGCTCAATACTGTGCGCTGCGTTTAACAATCCGTAATTCATCATAATTATAGCGCCGATGTGAAGCACACGGCAAAAACTTGCGTTTCCGCTTTACATAAAGATTAGTATCTTTTTCTGTTTTTGTTTCTATCAAAGTTGCGTGATATTAATTATTCGCATACGTAAGCAATTGTATTATTTTTTTTTGCCATCTGAGGGTATTCATTAAAAGGTAATCTTCGCAATATCGTGTGCGTAAAGTGTGGTTATTCTAATTCGCGCGTGTTTGTCATCAAACGCATTTCATTACGCGCGATCTTCGGAGTAACTTTACGCGCACTTTCCGTCTCGCGGTAATGGAATAAAGTTTGTCGCTCTCGCTAAAAGAAAGATTGGAAAGTTTCGAAAATTCGCGTCATTGAAGGTACTTTGCGTAATGTAAACTTCCGAGATTGCCTGCGCTAAACGAATGTGACTTGGAAAAAGGCCGTACGGCCTGCGTGGACGTTGTAATCGTCAACTACGAAAGCCGAATTATTATACTTTATCAAAGTTTCAAGATCAAAGAAGCTGCTCGCGATTCAGCGAAAGTTGTTATTTCTATTATTTTTGCTTGTATTTTTTTCTATTTATATACACTTTGTGTGATATTTCAACTTGTTTTACAACCTCTTATAATTCTATTCCGCGATATATAAGCGAACTCTGGCTGATTCTAAATTCGTTCAATTTTGCAAGTTTTTTTTAGGATTTTCCACGTTATGCAAGTTTTACATTAAATTTTACAGTATACCGAACATTTAACTTATCATTGTCACAAAATGCTGCATGCAGACACTATTGCATATGTATTATCCATTTTACCGAGACAAATATGGATCGGGTAAATTTTTGATATGTCCATAAAAACGTTTTATTCCGATTAAATGATGTACAGAGAACGCATACGTATATAGCTACTATCGATTTTCCCTGTCCTTCTCCAGAGTATTGTGGGAAAAATCTCGTAGTCGGTTACTGTCCGTTCCCTTCGAAGCTAACACCGTAGAAGCGCATTATCGTCAAGGGTTCACCTAGTGTAAACTCCTGGGGTTGCATGTGCAAATTGAGCGCAAGTTGTTTAACACGATCGTAGGACCTCGTCGGAACGGTACAGTGAGTCTCCAGTCCTCGTTGCACGTGCACAAACTCCTCTCGTAAGACTGCTACAATAGTCACGTTCACGGAAATACAATCGTCGAGCCGATCTAATCTTGTGGATTCTTGTTGCAATCTCGTGCATCTACAATGGCAAAGATCGAATTGAGTCTTGCACGCGGATATCTTTATATATTCTTTTTGACATCAAAGTTGTGTCACAGAAGCTCTTATGTAGATTTATATAGTTTTCTTTCAAATTTTCTTTCAAGATCAATAAAAACGCGTTTTCTCGAATTTATCTTCTCTTAAATTTACCGATAAATAAAATTTTTCTTTGTTTTCTTATTCAATATTATATGTTTTGATTTCGAATTCTTACAAGGTAACGCCTTTGGATTTTATATTTAATTTAATGTTCGTATATCTGTAAAAAATATAAAAAGATATACAAATATATGTTCCAATTATAACGTATGAAACGTTATCGATTCCACGATAAATATTTGCAGAAAGGTGACCGAGAACAGTATATATCGATTACACTTTTTAGCGAAGATGTAACAACGAGTCATCTAGATAGAAACTCCATTAAGGATCGTGCCGAAGTACAGAACGCGTGCCGGCAGAATCTAATGTATTTTAATGGAATTCTTCGGCGCACGGTCATTTCTCTTACGGACTGGTGCGCACGCCATAGCGGCAGCTTCTTTTGCCCGTGGATGAGCATTAGCGGAAAAGTTACCTAAAGTACCGCGACCCTGCCGCAGCTGCGGGCGGTTCGCACGCGGTTTTTACCGCGACGCGGGGGTTAACGCTCTTACTTAGCTTAACGTTCGTTAAGGGAGCAGCTGCCGCTCTTGAACTGCTGGAAAATGTCGCCGGTTTCTCTTTTTCGTGTGTCCAACGGTATAGGAGGTGGGAGGAAAGGCGGAGTAGTTCGTTTCTCTCGCGTCCGCGTTTCATTCTGCGCTTGTGGACGCGCGAGTGTTTCATTCCGTGCAACAGCATTTCGTATCCGAGTACACGCTTATATAGTACGTATTTCCGACTTTGCCGCAACGATGAACAACGGTTCGCCTCGTTAGTGGCGGCCTGAATTTAATCCGTCATTTTAGTCGTGCCAGTCTGCATTATTTAATCGACTTGTCTCTAATTAACGCATCGCGCCTGTTTAATTTCGCCAGAGCGTCATAAACGTGTATCGCTCCGTTTTGGTTTTGGTATTACTTGATAAAGGGAATAGATAATGGATGCATGCCGTCAATATATCGCGGCACATCGAAGTAAAAGCGATTGATCGCTTCGAGTAAAATTGAGTTTGACACTTTCAAAAAAAAAAAAAAGTATTGCCTTGAAATGGCAAATATAATATTTTAATTTTATTATTCAAGTTTATTAGAACAACATATGTATATATGTATATACAGGATGTTTTTAAAAAAAGGATCCAATATTTGAGAGGGTAGATAATACATCGTTGAGTAAAGAAAGCTTCAGTAAACATAGGTCAAAAACTCAAGCATTTCAGAGATAAAATGATTATATTAATATCAGAACAAAAAAACTTATTGGCTTCTACGAGTCATATGCGACATGAATATTTATCTCAATGCTTACAAATCGCATTCTGAATGTCTTCATTCAATTTACATGCGTATTGCGTAATAACCTAAAAAAATTACGTGATTGAATCCAGCGTGCTTGTCAAATAGTTCGACAAAGATCTGAACTTTTGCGAGAGAGAGAGGGAGAGTTTGCGAATCGTGAGAAGATGCCAAGCGTGTACAGAAATGGAAGGAGGACACGTGCAAGACCTTCTGTAAATATCGAGATAAAGGTTTGGACAGATTACCTTCTTTTCACATTGCGCATGCAACTCGTAGAAGCCAATAAGTCCATCATGATACTAACATACAAAATTGTTTATATCTCAGAAACGGTTGAGTTTTCGACCTACGTTTACAACGCTTTTACACAGATGATTACTATTTATCCTATAAATATTGGATCCTTTTTTCAAACATCGTGTACATGTAATTACATTATATATAACATATACATATACATGTATATATACACAAAACGACACATAACAAATTAATTTGCTTTATAAGTTTATATTTTACCATATGTATATGAATTTGTAATAGATTATTGCATGTGTTACCTTTAATGACTAAATTTAATCAATAACCTCTAGAGTAAACGGCGTTGTCTCATTAAAATAATGTCCATTAAATGAATATAAAATTAATATAACAAACATTGCTTTGAAACGGGAATTGAAAACTCGTCGTTCGACCAGTTTATCATGACAGTATGATTAATTAATTTAATAATTCTTGATATTGATAAAAAGCATACAGAGAATATACTTTTCTAATTACTTATATTTGATAAATAATGTTTCACTTTAGAAAGATTATAAGTACATTAATCTTTCTTCTATAAAAAATTTAATTTTAGTAAAATAAATTTTTATTCTTCAATACCATACATTTCATTTACTTTCTATTAAAATTTAATATATACGTACAGAGTTTCATAAAATTTTATAAATTCCACTTTTTCAAAGAGAAACTGAGAATATTTTTACAGTTTGCAAATTTTGTATACGGATTTAATTCCAGAATATCGTTGTATGTTGATTTCTATTTAATGAGCAGTTATACTTCATTCAAAGTCCCACAACGCGCAACACAGGGCACTGTTACAATGACGATGTATTACGCATCATCGCTCGTTAATACAGTGTGTGCACGGTCAACTATTAATTTATCGGCGTATTATGCAACGTTAACCGTATGATCAGCGGCAGCTTTATTAAAATTCACTGCGTTTGACAATAAAATCACTGTAGCTACTCGTGGAAATAACTGCTCGCCTTTGTACTCGAAGTGCGCACATAATGGTGTGGTAAGAACTACCATAGTCGGCACGACGATCGTATCACGAGGTAGAAACGAAGATAGAAACGTAATTTTCGCAGTAGATTGAACGCCAGCAGCCGGCGCGTTTATACATGCGGACCAAGCGAATATTTAAGAATTCATTATTCCTTCGCCTTGGTTTACCCAGCGCGAAAGCTAAGCCTCATTGGAGATCAAAAATCTCGAATAAAGCGAGCCATGCATTATAGATATCCATTCAAACTACCGGTGCAAAGTCCATAACTACGTTCGATGATAACGCGGTCCTCACCTGCGAAGAAGAATCTAGATTCTGACGTGTCCTGGAGGAGGAAAAGACAAGAAGAGCCGCAAACCAAACCGAAGAAAACGAGATCGAAGAACGGTGAAGCTGTGCTAGGTAAAAGAAAGAGAACGATATGGTAAACCGGAGCAAGTGAGAAAAACGGAGCAAGAACGAACGCGAGGGTAAATAGGTAGAAGAAGAGAGAGGGAGGGTGGAGAAACGGAGGAAACCCCGCGCGCGGTAAAGCGAGCAAGAAAAGGCGGGATGGTCGGGGAGAGAAGTGGCGCGAAGGCCTTCAAATGATTTAGCCCCGCCGTGGGGTTAGATCCGCAATTTCGTTTGAAACATTCATGAGAAATATCCTCCTGGCCCGGTACCGCAGCTGCAGCGTTTAAAGAATTGCACCACGCGGTCGCGACCGTTTACTTATCTCGATGGCTTCCTCCTCGGGGCTCTCAACCTCGCAAAACGAGGATGTTTCGCCCGCATAACCGAATCTTTCTTTGGCGTTTCGTGTAGGAAGAGCGAAAGATGGGCCGGTAGGGGGGATGGCTGAAGGGGAAAAGTGAGTAGAACGAAAAGAGAAACAAAAATAAAACAAAAGGTAGGTGGATTTCATGGTCTTCTCACGGCTGAAAGAAATTCTAAGCGCGGATATCCTCCCGCTGGTACCAGATGAGCTTTAACGAGGTTACGGGTCAACGCCAATTTCCCAACCAGGTAGGAGGATCTCTCGTCTAGTCGTGCTCCGTTAGATCGGTTTCAGCCTGGTTTCGTTGCGGTTTCACACAGACGAGTTACAAGTTATATGTAATTTATGAAGTTTTGAAAATTGATAAAACTTGTTAGGATGTTCTGGTATTTCCTGAGTAATTCTGTCATACATAATTTATTTTCAAAAAAAATCGAGCTTTATTAGCAAACATAATATTTAGCGTGTAATTCATTTACAAAATCAAGATTAATATTTTTCTTAATATTTTACTAATATAATTACATTTTGTACTGCAATTATATTAGTAAAATATTAAGAAAAATATTAATCTTGATTTTGTAAATGAATAATTAACAAGAAAGGTTCTCAAAGTGTTAAAGTCTGATTTTAATGAAACTTTGTATACAAATAGGTCACGCAAGTACGATGAATTTAGAAAATATAAGTTGTGGCTAATAAAGGCTTTAAGGGATGATATCGCCTTATACGTAAAGTAGGTTTCAGTTTTTTTTCGTTATATCTCAAAAATTATTCAAGCTATCAAAAACTGTTTTCTACAAAAGTTTTATAAGAAAATCATTTCTATTTATTTACTTAAATAATATTTTTTTTTAAATAATTTTTTCAAAATTAATATTTTTTAAATTAATTTTTTTAAATATTATTAATAGAAAAACAGAAATAATTTTACTATAAAACTTTCAAATAAAATATTTTTCTTCAATCAATAGATTTCTTGAATAGTTCTTGAGATCGAATGAAAAAAGCTGAAAGTTGTTTATAAGAAGAATCATTTCATTCTTAAAACCATTTATTGGCCGCAACTTTGTATGCGATTATATAAAAATAGATAAATTTTCCAAATTCATCTATTTACGTAACCTATATATATGCAAAAATTTATTAAAATTAGAATTTAACACTTCGAGAGATTTTCTAGTGAGATAGATCAATTTAATATTTTTATTAGTCAATCCAATTTCAACCTTTAATTTAATTCGAGTTTAATTTGACTTCAGAAAAATATTTTTGTTACTGTGACCAGACTATTTACTTCATTACTTTCTTTGCAAAATCGAGTACATTAGTTTAAACAGAATTACATATACATCTGTTAACTCTCTCATATCTCAAGCGGTTATTTCAGTGCAATTTTCGTCGGCTACCGAGTCGTTGGCTTGGCGACCTCGTCCACGCGTCTTCCATTCAATTATCAGTCGTTCAACGTTGCCATTCGTGCACGTCTGTAGTTACAGTGTTTGCAGTACATACAGGTACCTCGATTGTGTAAAAATCTCTCTTTGCGCCTTCTCAGGCTCTTACGTCAATTCCCGGACAAAGTCAGTCTTATTATCCTCTTCGTACGGTTTTTCGTCGCACAATAGTAGCTACACTTTTCGAAAAAGCTCTATTGAACGGAAAAAGTTTGATTGAAGCAGAACTATAATTTCTATACGTTAAACGATTTTCATTTTGCTTTAAGATTCAGTATTTTATGAATATTGGAAGAATAAATAATTGATATTAACTGCATATATAGGAAAACGTTAATTGTATTCTAAATTGCAAATATATCAAGAGAACTAGATACATATCGAATTATTATACGTATACTATTCATGAACTTAAAGAATTGAAACCGTCGAACAAGAAAATCATATATTATATTATTTTGGTGGAGCAAATTAATGATTATTATAAAATAATTCAAAGTTAAATTTTTTTATTTACTATAGTATAGTTATCACAAAAAATCATTAATACATAACAATTGTCCACTTTGCTATTGTAAATTTATTACGTTTTTACATGTAATATAGATGCATCCACAATTTATATCCTATTTGATTCTACCAGTTTCAAGCAAAAAAAATCCGATAAGAATAATAATAATAAATCTATTTAATAACTATTTCTGAATAATTATCGCGCTTATAATGAATTCATTTATAATGTGTTGCGCTAACTTTGTAATCCGTATTTCTATAGTATTCTTGTCATGCATAAATTTAAATAAAAATAAATACTAAATCTCCATATTATCATATTATAATCATCGCAATTGCTAAAGGTTTTATTTTAGAAATACTGAAGCGATGATATATACAATCTGAATCATAATCTAGCGACTCGGTTTGTTTCGTGATGTAGCTATAATTCCAAATTGGAAGGTTCTTCGTCGGAGTATTTTAACGCTCGAAGTCGCCTTCCCGTGCGAACTGACAAAAGGCGACCATTTTCTATCTCTGCAACCCGTATACGTGTGTGTATATATATATGTATATATATTATATATATATGTATATATATGTACACACACGTATATATACTATATCCGGCGAGCGCAATAAAATGAGAGCGACGCGTTAAACTTTATTGCGGACGGAGGTTGTTGCTCGCATCTCTGTGGCGTCACCGTCGAAAGAGGCTGTTATAACTTTATCACTACTGTCGCTCGCGCCGTAGGACCGACATTGTGGGTCTCCATTTTTGGTTCGAGAATGTCCAATGCTTGGCGCGTCTCGCGGTTAACGCTTTAATTGCACGAGCCATTAGTGATGGCTGAAAATGGCAGTCTGAAAGACATTGCTGAATATCGGGGATTATTGCTGAAGGAGAGTATAGACGATCAGCAAGCTGATCGTACAATTCCTTCGTCTCCGGATTTTTATAGGCTGATATATATGCTTGAAATATAAAACGGCCAGAAGATTGAGGACGAAATATCGTTGAAATTCAAAATGTCTAGGTAGTGTCTTAAAACAAAGTCAAATCGCTTCTAAACGTTTATTACGTTATATGTCTTTATATTGCGCTCGTATTTATTGAATAATTTAACCATTCACAGCGTTGTTTTTATAAAATTTATTTTTAGCACACAATTGCACTACGTCCTCGAGATTATGCATAGATGCGCATCACACGACACAATATCTTGCATAAAAGCAAATGCGTTTTAAACTGAATTGCTGGATTATGCCGTTGGCACGGATATCAGTGTAAATGATAAAATGACATTTTATGAACGTAGCGTTTATTTAATATCTTTTGCATAAAAAGAGATCGTAAAAATATATGCTCTTTAAAATATTACCTTGGTTTCAACTTAATCCGTGTATCATTGGCGTATGAAAATTATAATCTTTGAGAGAAATGTAAAAACCGAATGCATCGTATAATATTTAAATTGCATTAAAAACTCTTTCGAGTAACTATTTGTTATGTTTTCAGTCTTTTATAGCGCATATCGTAATAACTTCAACGTGCTTATACGTGAAATTATAATTACCATCGTCCGTTTCAAATTTCCGACTTCCCTGCCCTAGGGGTGCAAAACAGAGATGGGAAAGCGGAAGGATTATAGGGTCTAAAACCATCGCCCCGCCGCCCATCCCCCTCATGACCATTAACTAATTGCATTCTACTAATTACTCGCAAATCCTTCCGTTCCCGCTTCCTCGTGACTCTGTATACGCCCGGTACACGATCGTAAATACCTCAACTTCCAAAGAGCTGTGAGCTCCCTCCGGCGCTCTACCTTCCTCCAGCTTGTCAAGAACACAAATAAAGACTTTAAACCGGTTAACCGATCCAAGCGAGATAGTAAGACTCAGTACACAAGAACGATCGTCGCTTTCCTGCTTCAATCTCTTCGCGAACTGTAGTGACTATTGCAGTTTTTCGTAAGCGAATACTCGGCGCATGGCTTAGCATGAGAGAAGCGACCATTGTGCTCGACAATAATACGGACTACATTACGGGAACGCGGAAAATATATCCGCTACTACTTTAATTCGCGAATAAATTTCTGTTATGTGGTCCTGCTGCTAACCACTCAAGTTTGTAGCGTGAAGTAAGTTTTTCGCGCGAAAACGCGGAAATTAATTTCAACCGAGATCAGCACAAAACCGTTCCGAAGCATCGTGATTAAACGAGGCCGTATATTATTTCGCACCGAGTCCCATTTCACGCATATGGTATTCCGATCTTTGCTACTGTATCGTATTGTATCAGCCACCGCGCGCAGATCGTATATCACGCTGATAATAATTCTTATGACCGCCGTGGAAAAAAAAACAAAAAAAAAAAAAGATTATTGCCACGGCAAAGATATACAGGGCGCTCTTAACCCGAAATCTCTACGCTGTTCAGCCCTCCATTCATTACCCTCACTACCCTTCCCACCTATTCTTTCGCCACAAATCTGAATCCCCCATCGGCCCAGCCAGCACGGTACGCGAACGTGACCTCTCGCTGGTACAGCGAATGCGGGGATAAAATGCATTGGGAATTACGTATATCCCCCAGTGTTCGTCGAAGTGAAATATTTCCTATCGAGAAGCATCCCCGCTGGCAGGGGTTTGAGGCAACGGCGTTCGGTCAGGCGCCGGTTTTACTCGTGGGAGAGAAAGTTTCGCTAAAACGTTTCCGCTGATAAATCTTGTTTACAGATGGGCAGGCTCAGGTGATGCGTGCGCGCTTCGTTCTCGTCAAAACTTAAAGTACGGGCAACTTTCGAAATTCACGCGGGACGCGCCGTGCCGCGCGGGTACGTGCCGCGGTCGCACCGCCCCGTTGGCCAACATCGATAATTGGCAAGGAACGCGGCGTCGGGAGTCGAAACACGGGGAATGACTTTAGAACACGTCGTGCAGTAACAGAATCACGATCGGGATGGCGCGCGGCGGTAGATGGGCGTTAACTGCGGTGGTGTTTAGTCCAGGTAATAATTGCCGGTACTAACGACGGCACTTGTACGAATGTGGCTCGTTATGTCTCTATATAATTCAATATGTTGCTTCATATACAAAATCATCCTTATTCGGATAACTTATCGATTATATCTGATCAAATTATTGCGTAATAACTTTGGCAAATTGCTTTATTCCTAAGTAGTTTCCTCTATTAATAATTCGCTTGAGCTGCTTATCACTTCATGTGCATGGTTATACACATATATAGTAGTTATTGTATTTAGTTTTCACAGCTGTATTTTTGCACTGATTTTTAAAAATATTTTTGAAATATACTTATTTTTATTTAATTTTCATAAATAATAAAAATACTAAAAATAAATTAAATTTCAGAAATAGGTTATAAAATATTTTTCGTAAAAAGTTAATTTAAAAAGTTAATTTTAAATAATGAATTTTTTGTTTAAGAAATCGAATTTAAGCTTTGTAACCATGGGTTTTTGACTATAATCATTTAATAATAATAAAAAGAGCTCTCACAATAAAAAACTAATATTAATATATATTCAGGCAAATAAGAGTTAGAACACAGGTTAATTGTGTTTTTGACGCTGACGTAAACACATGTCTAACTACTTTCATAAGATACATGAATTTTTAAAAGTAATTTTATAACAGAATGAGAGAACCATTTCTGAAAACCGTACGTAACAATTTTGATATTGAGTATAATATGAAGAGCTGTACTCATATTCTAATGAGGTTAATCACTAAACCACAACTTTGAGTTGTACTTGCATTCTTCTATTTTATTAAGAATAATTAGATGCATATTTTTTATATTGATTGCGAATTATTGGATTGTAAGGGGCTCCGCACAATAAAAGGAACAGGGAACAGAGAACAGAGAATAAGAATTTCAACCTATCAGAAATCATGTATTGTGGAATACATAATGTGTATTCCACAATACATGATTTCTCTGTTCTCTGTTCCTTTTATTGTGCGGAGCCCCTAAGAGTTTATTTTGTATTATCCTGAAGATGGTTGCAAATCACAACCGAAACATTGATCTTTTGTTTTTAGAATGTATGAATTAAAGGAGGAAAAAATTTTGTATAATTAGACACAAATAATAACTGTGTTCTAGCTCTTATTTGCCTGAATATATATTAATATTAGTTTACAATCATTTATAATTTAGTAAATTTAATATATAAACATATCCGGATATAATGTATTATTCTATTTAATATTAATTAATATTCTAGTCTAACTCAAAATGCATCACCAAGTCGTGAAATTAATTAGTCACATATCTGCTAACACGTATTTGAACTACGAAAAACTACAATAACACTGTTGTTCACAATTGAAGAAAAACGTTCTGTTGCCTCGCAAGGGAACGGTACTGAAAAGCGCAGCCAACGGTTTTAATAATTGCTACAATATTCAACAACTGCCCGTCTACGACAAGGGGATAAACGAGTGGCCACTCATAAGTTGAATGTAAACGACTTCCCTGTTGAAATATTGATCGTGAATATATAACGGGTAGACACTTATTCGCCGCTTGATATTAATGAGAGATAAAGACAAGACAAAAAATACCTGTACACACATATCACTTCTTTCTCTTGAAATAAAAAAATCCATTTTCTTTTTTCATAAATCGATAAAGTGTCTAAAATAAGGTTTCAAAAAGTTTTTGTCAGATTTTAACAGTATAAAAAGTTATTTACGATCAAAGTGAGCTAATTGTAAGTTGGAGCTGTGAGGTATGTGAGCCATACATAATAAGAATCTCGCGCCATGTCTTAGCGCTGAGACACTGCCGTGTCTCCAGATAAACCGAGAGGTGCAAGATCTCAATCTTCTGAAATTCTATATAGATATAGAAAAAGACAGGAGACAGTTAATAGTAAGAGAAGGAAAAAACAATTGAATCGGAGAAAGACATGGCACGTATGTTTTCTGTATTTTTCTATCTGAACTTCACTGTATAGTGTTATCAAACTTTAAACGTGTTTTTCTCGAAATCATGTTTTTGAAGTCGCCGTTGTACAAAACTTCCACACTAATAATCCGATTGACTTGAATTTTGGTATACATATTTGAATTAAGTGTCGCTACTGCATGAACTAAGAATTTTATGATAGCATGAATAGTTCTTTTAATACACCTACAACGAGAAAGCACAGAAATTTCAGCGAATAAATAACTTTCTTTTTTACAAGACTATTATTTAATTAAAAAAATTTTTTTTTTCATTTTTCTTGGTTCATGCCGTTAAGAATTCATTACTAATTGTAAAAAATATTGATTTTCTATTCTAGCTCTATTGGACACTAAATTTTTTACAACGGGAATTTTGACATCATTACACCACTCTGGATACCGCCTATATTAAATTTAAGAAATAAATACGTGGCACTTATTTTAACATGTCAAGAAAAAAGATCTCAAACTATCACATTGATCACACACTTTGATTTCACTGTTTACCTACGACCCACTTTTGAAAAACACTCAATTTTACATCCTCTAAACAGAGAAGGACTCTTAAAGTACATACCTACATAAAATCTACATAATATGATCATACATAGTTAAAAATAAAATAATTTTATTGACTGCACGAAATAGTTTCAACAAATAAAATATCACTAAATAGTTATCAGAATCCGTCTAATCTAATTACTTATATAGGTATCCGTAAATGTCCAATACGTCTATCTTCATATCTTAGGATAAGGTAAAATTGTCCCTCGAGATACCTACCATTATTCATGAAGAGATAGTGAAACTCTCGTTTAATATCTCCACTGTAGCCTGCTTACAATGTTACAATCGCCTTCAATTTATCACTCGTATCGCCGGACGGATTTCACGTGACCGTTGTGTTTCGCGAGTAACGATTTAGAAAGTCGGGAATAACTTTAGAATGGACAACGTAGAAAATGCTGTGTCAGTGCCGTTACGTGAGATTATGGCTAACCAAGAACGCGAAAGGTAGGGATGCCATCCTTCGCCGGTGTGTTCATGCTTCAAGGAAAATATGACAAAAGAAAAGGAGAAGCGAAGAGCAATGCGCGTCGTGACGCGAACGCCCATCTCTCAATTTGCATTTTCAGCATTTTGCTCGCAGGCAAATAACGACTTCATTACAGCGCTCATCAGATATAAATGACATATTTGATTTGCGTCGGCGGCGTCGTCGCCGACGTCGTCGTCGTTCTCCGTCTCGTCCGTCGTCGTCGTCGTCGTCATCTTTGTACCCGCCACCTGCCGTCTTCCGCAACTCACACAGACAATGGAGATGCTGGATACTTGCATACCCGGACGTTCTATCCTCTTAATGAGAGGAGAACTTCTATAATCGGTGATCAGTTTGCGAGCAAGACAGACGTCGCTCATACTGAACCATTCGTGGCGATTAATCAGGCTCCCACTTGTCGATGTGCCAACCGTCATTTCTACTTTCATAACGGATAGTGGACGATTTTAGCCGAAAGCTATTGAATTCGGTTGCGTACATATTGACCAGCTGTCATTACAAGCTGCTGTTCACATTTACCACTATTGATACATTCCAATTTTTACAACGTTAATATATGGCAAAATTTAGAGTAATAGTTTGTCGTATCATAATAATTCAATAAATATTATATAAAATAAAAAAGCTGTAAATTAGGTGAAAAATAAGATTGTAATAATAAATTTGAGAGTTATAACTTTTAAAGAAATATATAGAAACCTGACTTGTGCGATTACTGTAATAATAAAAGTATTTAACATTATTTGTTTTTTTTTTAAATGAACAGATTCGTTGTTTAAATGATAAAGTCGAAATATCGTGGTAGGTTGCGTCACGGTATGCGGAGATAAAAATCGTAACATGCAATTATTGATACAATGCTGATTTCGAGCACGAGAAAAATCAATTAATCACGAATCCGATGGAACGTCTGTTCCGACGTTTCGAATTATCTCGTACGTTCCCCTACAGTTACGAAAAGATTAAGTGTTAGAAATGAAGGGCATCGACCCCCTCAGTTAAGCAGAAACACTTGTAGAGCGCTCATTGCTTCCGGCGATAAAGTCGGCTTTTCACACCGGATTTTCATGATGCGTCGCGCGTCGGGATGAGGGCATTTCATTTGCTTCGCATATCCGATTTCTCGGGCTCGCAGAGATCACAGCACGCGCCATTGTTGTTATGTGATTCTGATCACCATGTCGAAACAGCCGCACGATCAATTTTGGCCGGTAAAAACATGTAAAATGCAATGTTATCGTGACAAACGCCACGGACATACGTTTCGCCGCGATACATATAATGGCGGAGTCTCATTTTTCATTCGCTCCGTGAATAAATGTTTCTCCGCCACAGTGGAATGGAATATGCGAAACAAGCGTTACCCGATATTCGCACAAAGCGATGCACTTCTGCCGGGCGTTATGAAAAATTACGTCGGATCGTATTTACACTGTCAAACAAATTCGCTTGCATGCGACCGGGATAATCCTGGGTTGTATCAAACAATGTTATTCGCTTTAAAATACTCGGTATACATCGAAAGAATGATTTTACCGAAATATTAAAATATTTAATTAGATACAGAGTTCAAATAATTTTGTTGGATTATTAAAATTATTTTGAGCTGTGTATCTATAAGTACATTTTTTAATCTTAAATTTTTGAAATTTTAGATTGTTGAATTATTAAAATAATTATGTAGGACGTTCAAGTATGACGATAATGCTGCAAAAAGTTTTTACATTTTAGCAGTGAGATTGAACGTCCTCATACGTAATTATTTTAATAGTCCAATAGAATTATTTTAGGTCTCTCTCTCTCTCTCTCTCTCTCTCTCTCTATATATATATATATATATCTATATTTATCTGTAATTAAATTTTTAAATATATTTTACCAAAACTGTGTTTTCCATTTAAGTTATATAAATAAAACTACGAATAAATCTGACACCAAATGTCTTCTTTACAAAAATAGAAATTTGAATATATATATAGATTTAAAAGGATCTTTCATAAACGTCTAATTTATCGATATTCATTTTAACGTAACTGCAAATGAACGTATATTTTTATAAATAGTATAGATATTCAAATATTCAATCGCTGTTCAGTCTTAAAACGACCTTCTATTTCCATCGACAATTGAAAGTCGAAAAGCCTGTTGTTTTGCCGACACTCAGTGCTGTTTTTATCCTCGCGATCGACACGATGGCACCGTCCATAGCTGGCAAATGCCGGTAGAGCGGAAGTCGCTGGCGAATGACAGGTCTCCAGTATTTTTTTCTGCCTATCGTCCTACTCTTGCTCTGTCCGATCTAGGCTTGATCCGTCACACCGGCTGCTGCGAGATGGAATACGTGATGAGCACTCGCCACAGTTGTTTCCATCCTACGCCGATTATTGGAAACCAATGGTATTTCAAAAATGACGAGCAAAATACGGCCAATATAACGAAGTAGGGAACACGCCATTGATAGAGCTGATAGAACAAAGAAAGTCCAATTCAACCGAAACGGATGTATGGATCGACAGCAAAGAACATTGGAGGAGAGGAGGCAAAGGTGATACGTCAGCTAGCCGAGAGAAGGCCGATTGTAGGTTGCGACAGAAGGTTTTACGATCGAAAGGGAATTCGCTCTGCCTAAAGCTGGATCGAGAAAGAAAGGACTATGGAACACTTTGGAATGCAGGGGGGGCAGAAGCGGGAGTTGGGTGGAAACCGCCCTCGTATTCGTTGCCCGATGATATACATCTTCGAGATCCGATAAGACAGGATAGATACGTCTCACGGCATCTTACCTCTTTACCCGCATTAAATCGAATGCCAGGGTATTCTCATGCATGCCAATTCCTCTATCCGGCGTTCTCCCCAGCTACTTCTCCCCC
>NW_017297334.1:724262-735153 GCF_001594075.2 Trachymyrmex cornetzi
CGCGCTCCCGTGCATGGAGATACCTCGAGGTAAAAAGGGGAGCTTTCGTGACTGATCGCCTATTGTCGACGTAAGTAATGCAAAGCGCACAGTAAACACAAACATGGCACGCGTGCCTATATATACATGCGAATTTAGTATGACTAATATTTATTAAATCTAAGGGCCTTATTTATCTCGGCCATAATTTTGCGCATAATTAGAGCTTATACATGTGTTATAACGAAAATTATATTTTCATGCTTGACGTTTAGTATTAAAGAGACTGCACTTTTATATATCTTGCGAGGCTAAAGTATGAGAATTTAGCTTTATGTGAATGGGTTTTAGGCGAAAGCTGTGTAGTTTTAAAATTTATCAACTTACGATCTAAAACCCACAAGATTGTGTATTGAATTAATCGATATATATGCATATACTAATAGAAATTATAATGTTAGTTTATTCAATCGGCTATTTCTTTTTTTTTTTTTATTTTCTAGATCTATTTATATTTTAAGATTATTTGTGTAGAGTGTCAGACATTTTATTTAGTTACTCAATTGGATATCAAATATATAATACCATAATAAACTAGTTAATTATGATCATAACGTGGTACAGAATATATAATTTATTTTTTGTTTAATTTTCATTGATTTTTTGTAAAACTTAAATTAATATAAAAAAATTATTTGCACAAAAAGCTTCTGACAGTTCTCTAAAATAAGTCTTTCATTTTAAAACTTAAAAAAGCACAATCTTTATTAGGAAATACGTCATTCATTTTAATTAATTTATTATTTGAAGATCTTAAGATGCAGTTTTATATTTATGGTCTTAAAATATACGTCAATAAACAGTATGTCAAAAACGTTTAAAAATGGTATATAAAATTTGAGATATATCTCTTTGTATTTCTAACGAAAAGATTTACCTCAATTCTTCTAGATTTTTATCCTCGCAAAGAATATACTAGTTCAGCATTGCAACCTCGTTATTTTTAACTACGCAGTCTGCGTTTTTACGCCATTTCGGCACGTTCGGTTAGCTGTACCACAACTCGGTTCCATTCAGTGACGTGTGTTACGAAAGCTCGATTGCTTTAACGAAACAGTGTTGGGGTCGATCCTTAATATGAATCCCCCGGGATACCGATATAGACCGTGTGCGAGCCTATTCAGACGAATTCGTTAATGCGAACCATTGCATTCAGTTACTATGCAAAGAGGGATCAATCGGTACGCGCAGCGGCTGATGGCACGGACAGTTAATGGCTCCCACGTTCGAGGAATTTAAGTCACGTAGAAAAACTATTTGAACCGCGTGAATTAGCATTCGGCACGGTGTCCGATCGAACAGGCGTTTCATCGGTGAGAGACAATAGAAAAATCAGTTGGCGCAAATCGATGCGCAAATAATGTTGGACGACGCGACGGCACAGTCAAATCCCGATTAGCTTCCAAAAATACTCGTTGTGTTCCGCTTAACCGTCCGAGACTTAAATGATTATTTGCTAAATGAAAATATTGTTTTAAGTACAATTTCATTTTATCCAATTTATAAAATTTACATAATATTTGGGGAATATTTAAACTGATTATTTTTTATATCTATAGATATAAATATCGTTGGGCAAAATCAACAAAATTTACTTCAATATCTAATTATATTTATATAAAAAATTAAAATATTAGAATATTGTAATAATATCAGATATAATATAATAACTTAATTCAATCTAAATTTTATTTTAGCGATATTTTTTATTTGTTTAAATTTGTCAAAATTTTGCTTGTAATATATTTTTTATTTAAAAAATTGTCTTTAATTTTATTTAACATATTATATCGAATTATTCAAAGCTTCTTTATTGCTAGCTGTTTCAAGACATTATGTAATTTTTATAAATCAGGCATTTAACAACATCCAAATCGAAAAATTTTCTCTCGCAATATTTCTCGCCACATGCATTTTAACGCCAGTTTGTTCAAAGTTTCGCAACTTGTTCTTCTTGAACCGATTCACGTCGTTCACCGGATCTTCGCGAGACTCGAATGGCGATAAACTCGAAGAAATTAACTGGGCCATCAAATTGTACTTTGTAGAGAAGTTCTCATTGGCTTCCAGACTTTAAACGTCACGCTTTACGAATTACAAATCATATGGGTCTTCAACTTTCAAATAATTCGCAAATTTTGTCCGCTTTTTTTAACGCGACATTCATCTAATTATAAATTTACAAGGACATTATTTAAGTCATAAATATAATTAACAATTAATATAAAATGCAAATTATTATTATTAACAATCTTTTGTCTATTTTTCTAGAGAATAAAAAAGCTTTGATTTTTAAGAAATTTATTTGTCTCTAATGAATTGACAAAAATATGACGTAATATTCTAAGTATGTTAGAAAATTTATTCTAAATTAAAAATTATTTATTATTTTAATATTATAAAATACTGTAAAATTTAATATTGTATAATATACCAAATAAAGTCTTTTATTTAAAAAAAATAGAATAAATTTTTTTAGAGCACTGTTTATATATGTTTTTATAATGGAATGTTATTTAAAAAATTAAGTAACATTTGCATTATTTTACATTCGCATTATGCTTAATGTCCTTGCAAAACATGCTCATTTAGATTCAAATACAAAATAACGGTTAATGTTATATCTATCGTTATTGCAAATTTGTGAAGTATTTATCGGAAAATGTCGTAAATCCGGATTCTATTCTATATCACTAAAAAATTAATCGAAGGTAATTTGCATGCGTTTTACAAATATCTGCAATCGAGAGTCAAAGAGAGGAATAGTTTAATAATATGCTTTAGAATTCAACGTTTAATGTTACGTTTCCATAAGCGAACATTATCGTTCAATTATTTTATTTATCTCCGTAATGAGAGACTGTTCAAATTTAAAAAAATAGAAGTTTACAGCGGCATGTAATACATACTAATAACAATTAATTTTTTAAATAATGTTTTGTTACAATATCAGTTTAAAACAGACGTCGAAACAAACGTTTGTAACAAAATATAAATGTTCTATTGTTCGAACAAAATAAAAATTATTTATTATTTGTCAAATATCATTTAGACATCAATAATTTAGACATCAATTGTCTTAATATTTATAAAAATTTATTAAAGTAATTCAAAAGTATCTAGTTAAATAAAATAAAAAGACAATACGCAATTTAATGTACGAAACCTGCATGTTCTCTCTATTTTTATAAATGTCGGTGTAAAATACATAATTGAAAGAGAGGTCGCACAATTAGCTTGGAATTTAAAAAGGACTAGCACATTGCAATACTCATCTGTTCATGATGTCTTCATTAGAATCTTTTATATTTGCGAATTAAAAATATAGAAGATTCTAATGAAGACATCATGAACAGATGACTATTGCAATGTACTAGTCCTTTTTGAATTCCAAGCTAATTGTGCGACCTCTCTTTCAATTATGTATTTTACGCCGACTGACATTTATAAAAATAGAGAAAACATATAGGTTTCGTACATTAAATTGCGTATTGTCTTTTTATTTTATTTAACTAAATTATTTTATTTAACTAGATTGTATGTAATTATAGCCGTTAGAATATAAATCGTTCAACTTGCGAATGTATAACCACTAGGATGTAACTATTATTATATTTACCGGAACAATATTGATAATGACCTAATTGTTTGGTCGAAACGTATATTTTATTTTATTTTATTTGAAATATGTTTTAACAACTGTAATCTGGCTTTTGATCATATACCTTGTGTTGCATTTATTTTGTTTTGATACAAGTGAGCTTTATACATTTTTAGTTTTAAGTATAATAATATAAATGATTATATTTAGCAAGATTTTGTCTTCCAGTAACAGAATAATTTCCAACTTGCAATGTATGTATGTTTTAAAAAATATTCGCCAAAAATATCGAGTATTTGAATTCATTAACATTAGTTACTATTATGCTCCTCAATATGAAAACACCTGGCGTTATAATACTATATGTATTAATGTTATGCATTTGTACGTATATTACATGCGAGTTATGCAAAATTTCATATATATTAATTGATATATGTTGAGAAGTAATTTTCACAATAGTGATATAATTTAATTTTACATTGTAGTATCAAGTAATATTGTTAAATACATTATAAGTTTAAAAAATGCATAAGTTATCATAATAATAGCAGTTGAATGGACGGAAAGTATTTTTTTCGGAATTGTAAACATATTACCTTTGTAATTTAATTAAAAATAAATATTATTACATCCCATTTATACAATATTAAATATAATTACGATCCTTAATTTTCTTTGTAAAATGTGCTTTACGCTTTTGATTTAACGAAGGATTAATTTCATAGTCACATTTATAGTGCAAACGTACGGCGCAAACATGAATCATGTTTAATAATATGAATATGTATTTATATTATTATGTAACGCGCACGATTACTTCATATTCATAATTTTGAAGCCGTATTAGATCACCATACATCGCAGATACTAATTAAAACGAAAATCACATTAACGCAGTCATAGAGATAATTTTCATTTAATTAATCTACAATAATTAATTATAATCATCATATAATAAATGTAAAATATCGACCATACTTTCTATGATTTTCAAAACTACATAGAATGGGCAATTCATATCTGCATATTAAATCGTACGCAAATAGCGGCGAACATAAATTTCGAGGGAAAGTTATTGGCTCCATTAAGCTTCCATGAGACGCAAACGCATTTGCAAGCGACACCCGCAATTAGCATACAATTTCCACAGAAATAAAAACTAATTAACGCCCAACCTACGTGCGCGCCTAACACCGAGCAGAGTATTATTAGAAAATCGATTCAGCGAAACGACTGCGACAGTATCACTTTTTTTTGGCTACGGTAGCGGTGGTAGGAATAGCAAGGAGCGAATAAAGCAAAAACAAATCAAATTGATCCGATCGTAAGGACGTGGAAATTCGCCCGCCGATTTTCGCACCAGCCATCCCCTTCCCGCCGTATCGCTATCCTTTCGCTAGAAGATTATCGCGATTGCCGGCGGGGAGAAGAGGGGTCTCGATGCCCGCGGTGATTACGTAGAATGGATATGGGAAGGAACGAGTCCAATCTAAGCATCACGCTTCGATGGGCAATATCAGTGGCTTATCATCCTTCCTAGCTTCCCTCGGCCGTACGCACGCAGTTCGCGCCGCTCGTAATATAAATTCACACTCTCGTCTTCCTGCGCGAATAAACATTGAAATAAGCCGACACAATCTGCACGCCAACAAATGTCGCCTCTCTCATATTAATATCTTCACTAATTGCAACATCCACAACATTTTATTTCTTATTAGAAGGGGTAGGCTGAGAGTAAGAGATTAATATTTTACTAGAACTAGATGAATGAATTATTCGATGAATTACCTCCTTCTATTTGTGTACTAACTTGTTCAAAAATGTTATTCATATTTTATTCTGGAAAATCCACAAATAAAAATTGGGTGAAAACTGAAAATAAATCATTTTCAAATTTTAATTACAATTTTTACTCTTTTTAAAATTATTAATTTTAATACGTTGACACCAATTCGCTCATTAATTGGATATATTAATATCTTTGTTCTCCGCTCTTACACTAAAACACTTGATATTTTCTTAAATCCCTTGAACGATTTCGCGATGACATTTGCGTTTCACATCGTTGATTTTATCCTCCTTCGGTCGAAAAGCAGAGAAGTCGTGGTAGATGTATTTCTATGCTTCGATAGATAGAGGTCGAAAGGTGAATGGATATACAAGTATTTTGATATATGTATATATATACATATGATACGCATGTATGTTTAAAAATGCTTTGAGTGTGGGGACGAAATCGAAGCATTCGGTGCGCTTTGTCGACTTGTCGCCGTCGTCGATATCGATGCTCTTCTCTCTACGCAACGGACAGAAGTGAGCCCAGGAGAACATAACGAGAAGTTTCCTCCGAGTTTCTTTCACGTTGATGCCCGTCAACCGTCTCGAACAAAAAACCCTACTTGCATGAAGATAACATAAAAGGACTCGGAAGGACTACTTGCGGGATTTGGAAGTTCCATTATATAACGACTTTTCTCGCGTTCCATGTGAATGAAAGAATTCTCCTTCTCGTTTATATTTCGTGTTGTAACAATTTGAAAAATTTCTTAAATGAAATCTGATAGACTAACATAAGCAAAATCTAGCCAAATGATTTTTTATTATTATAATTTAAATGACAATCCCTTGATAGTAAATAATTAATTCACAGTAAATAATAGACAATTCAAACTTTATACAATTTCTTAACTTTCTCCACTCGGGGAGAGAGAGAGAAAGAGAAAGAGAGAGAGAGAGAGAGAGAGAGAGAGAAAATAGTTTTAGTAAAATATCTAAAAATTTAACTAGATGAATATTGGAAAATAATTTTATTAAACTATGAAAATAATTGCGTAAGCTGGTTGCTAGAATGTCAAAACTTTATTGCTCATCATGCGCTTGAGTTTCCCACATAATTATTTCGATAGTCCAATAAAATTTTCTATATATATCTACCTAAATTTTTAGATACTTTAGTAAAATCGTTACTTCCATGCACACGCACACATGTGTACATACATTCCTTTTTTAAATTATATTCTTTTTTAGTATTTTTAGAACAATATTTATTCGTCGTTAAATCAACAAAAATTAATTGTATGTGTATATAATTGTGATATTTTTAAAGAAAATAGTTTGATTGTTATAAAATTACATTCGCAAAGTATGAAATTTTCTCACTTGATATATTTAAATTGCTCTTTTCAGAAGAAAATCAGTTACATATCGAATCGCTAAAATAACACGTTCGAGTTATACATATATCAAACCACTAAACTAATATATTTAATGTCTTATTTCATTTACCTGGCACTCTTAGAGCAGAGTAAGATAATTCGAGAGTTTGACGATTTCAACATCTGATAACGTTTCAATTTCAGAAGTTATTCGGGCGAAAAGACATTCGAGAGCGTAACTCGATTCATGTATTTCCATTTTGGGTACGAATAAGACCAACAATCAAATGAAGTTCTAGAACCTTCGGAGCGTTACAAAATCATTCCTCGTTGCATACCAGCTCAACGAGTACTCGCGAGAACCGCGTAGTACACGGAAATAGTTTTATTACGAACAATCTGGTCGTTAGCATGTACGAAAACTCACCGGCGTTTTTAACACCGACGTTGGGATTTAAAGGATTTCGCAATGGGATTACGGCCATCGATCATCACGCGCACCTGTATCTGCCTTAAGCGGCAATATTGGAAGCGGATTTTAACGCCGGTTTTAACGGTCCGTATCGCGTAATATTATCCTAGTATTAATAATGGCGATAAATCAACAGACTGGGGAATAACGTTCGACTTCGAGCTCGATATTCCGTTGGGTAGTTCGGTGGCACAGTCGAATGTATATAGTGGCACTCCAGGGAACCGCCGATGTATGCCGCGAGTTTCTCTAGCACGCCGAAGCACGAAATGCGCTCCGGGGGTAGAACGGAAGGGAAAGACAAAATTACGGCTGCAGCGTGCATAATGATCTACTTGCGAGCTCTCCGATGCGCGGCGAGGAGATTTACAGTCGCGGTAACGTTCGCAAATGTGGTCGCCTCTAGATACCGTCTTGCAAGAGCGCAACCTGTCCTCGACGTTTCTGTGTGGATAAGAGGTGTCACGATACCGTACGATACACAAGCGGAAGTTAACGCTATTCACCCGCAATACGATCTATTGGCAGGTAGCGATATCGCGCTAGTTAACCTTTTGACTTAGCTGAGAGTGGATTTATTTACATACCATTTACTTACTGCAGTATTATAAAGGGAGATGATTTGAATTTTAGATTATAATCATTGTTGTTCTTAGAAAAAAAAACTTTCTAAGAATGCGAATAATTTTTATCAAATTTTCCGAGCTTTAATATTAAATGTTATCACATTTTTGCTACCAATCGCGAAAATAGAATTAAGTAGAACGTATCTAACTTTAATCTTCCGTCTACAATTATATTTTTACTCCCTCCGTTTGCAATCTAGGTCTTTTTCGTCTAGCCTAAATTTTTGTTGCTATTCTAGACTTTCGGAAAAATGTGGAAACGTTTAGAATTACTTTCCGATATCTCTACATTACCAAAATGTTTTAACTCAAATGTTAAAATATTTATTCAATAAAAATGGAAATGAATAAAAATGAGGGTGAAATTTGAGAACGAAATTTCGCTTGTGCTAAAATAGATATAGATTGCAGAAGGAAAAGATTAATTAATTTAATTATTTTAATTATTTAAGAAGATTGAAATCGTGTATCTGCTTATTATAATTTATATCTCTAAAAAATTATATCTCTAAAATCATACTAAAATTTCTTTACATTACATTTTTTATTCGTAAACTACTCACTCAGTTTCTTATTATAAAACAATCAATTGTAAATTAATTATAAAATGTTGTTAAAAATAATGAAATGAGATATGCAAAATTTAACCGTATTGGGATCAAAATTAATATCACCGATTTATATTAATTTTGATTCCAATAAGAAACACTATTACAAAAATTTATCATTTTATTGCTCGCAACGCACTTTTTCATCGCGATTTCTCTTCAATGTCTCGTTATTCTTGCTTCGCGCCTAATATACATAATTACTGCTATTATCTTCTAATCCGCACGAACAGCAATGCCAAATAAATGTACAATTAGTCGCACGAATATAACAAATGGATTCACTCACCGGTCGACGCACCGTCATTGCCAGTTGCCGGCTGCTCCATTGTTTTGGACGTTCATTCCCGGATGCGAGTCGAAATAATGCGGCGCGATAATCACTCACTATCTCATATTCCTGGATGCTCCGGTCGGTCCATCACTTTCCTTCTTGACGCCGTCATTGTCTTTCTTCGAATAGTACGCGTCGTTTAAAAAAACACTGACCGCGAACGCGCAGGTTAGATTAGGTCAAGTCCTACATCAACTACGTTCGTTTGTCATATTGCGCGGCACTTCAAGTCTTAAGTCCGATCTACATAAAAATACTAGTCGCAGGTCGCAAGCTTGTTGCGTCAGCCAATCTCGAAGCGTCACTTTTAAAATTGACGCAGCATTCGCGGGGAGGGGGTAACCACTAGCTGAAATATTGTCCCACAGATTAAATGATTTCATTTGATTTTATCTAATTACAAATAATTTTTTTCATTACATATGAAATCATTTGGTAAAATATATAATTTTATTTAGTATTATACAATGCTTTCTCATGCATATTTAATTATGGATTATACATAGAGATTTCACATGAATTTGATAATGATTTCGAAGACTCTGTCCCACGATTACATTAAGTGGTTACCTTCTCGATCCGCGGCATGTTCAGAGTTTGTTCCGTTTCAGGCAAAGGTATAAGCTTTAAAAAATTGACCAAACTTAGCCCTATTTTCACAATCTATGTTTATCTAAAAATTAAAGGTTACCAAGAAATTCATGAATAAATTTCGTTGAATCTCTTGGTAATCTTTAAGGAACTACATATTATGAAAATGGACCATAGACGAAATATTCTCGCATTAGATTCACTATAATGAGCTTTCTACAATAAGCCATTACGTAAGCTTTAAGTCTTAAGACGTAAGACGTAAGAAATTAACCAGTCACAGTCGAATGTGAGAAGATTAATTAATTATGATTGATGAATTTTGTATGACTTAATTTTGCACCGATTGCACCAACCTTACTTTGACTTTAAGCGAGGCTTAAAACTCTCACTATCTCTCTTTAAAGCTGAGAGAGTGGGAGAGATAGAGAGAGTTTTAAGCCTCGCTTAAAGTCAAAGTAACGTTGGTACAACCGGGCCTTAAGATATAAAGCTTAGATAATGGCTTATTGTAAGAAATACATATTTGATCGATTTCTTAAGGCTTAAAATTTATTACCACTATTGTGTTTCGAAACTAATGCATATGATATATCATTTTATCCTTCTTTAATATTCGGCGAATACACAAGGATAAAATGATACATCATATTCATCATGTGTGAAACGGAACGCACTCTCAGAATGAATAGAGTATTTTCCAACAAGAGACACAGTGTAACAAGTGATTATATCATCTTTGTTTAACATTAGCAAACAATAAGGATGTAATGATTCACTGGGTTACACGGTCTGTATTTCTTGCTAGAAAGCAACCGACGTGAAACACACAACCACAGACTTCCATGTAAGGTACGTTGGCATTTGTAACGCTCGCGAATTTATCAGATGTTAAACAAGAATGAAATGATACTTGTAAGAGTCATGCAAACATCAAGTGAAACGTATCCATAGAAGTTTGTGGAAACGACGGAGATCGCACACATTGCCTTGCATATCACAATCGCTGGGTGCCTTTCGTTTAAACTGCGTTCCGTTATTCACTGCAAATACTGAAAATCTCTAATAACGCGAATTATAGATTTTAAACGGGGGACACCCAGTAAATGGCTGTATTCAGCAGAAAAAGCAGTTTTGCGACTGTTGTAAAATTTTTCAATATGAATGATTCTTGCTTTTGGTTCCTTACAGATCTAAATCAGCCATATTGCAGAATTTTACAACAGTTGCAAAGCTGCTTTTTCTGCTGGACGCAGCCATTTACTGGGTATCTCCCGTTTAAAATCTATAATTCGCGTTACTAGAGAGCTTTCTCTGCTGAACGCAGCCATTTGCAATATATGCGACGCAACGTTGACACAAGTCGACAGAAATGTCATTCTATCTTTTTAATCTGCGCTAGATTTACGAAAGATAAGTAACGTGTAAAGCCGGTTCTACATTAGTTGCAAGCCGATCGCAA
>NW_017297334.1:735225-739351 GCF_001594075.2 Trachymyrmex cornetzi
AACAAACTTGCGATCGGCTTGCAACTAACGTAGAACCGGCTTAACAGTAATAACTTTAAAACGGACGAAACTTTTGAGACACACACGAACTCGTTGAAGGTCACTCGCGACCGTTGAAATTCGACGATACGATTCGCGCGAGGGACGTTCGTGTTCGCACTCCACACATGACCGTTCAGAATGTATCGCGTACCTACATACTTTAATCTTCAAATGATAGAGAAGAAGAGCGTTACACGGAGCACTTCACGTACCGAATCCTTTACTCCGACTTACTCGCGTCTCGTCACTCAGGTCACTCGATTCTACTGGCGCTCGTCAAGATGGTGACGCGTCACGCGAACATAGTCACGAACCCCGCGCCGCGCTAGCGAGGCAACGTCACGTTGTATCGTGTCCGTTGTAAAATCGCTGCCGCATATTTCAGTTTATCGTGAATCGTAATAACGTGATCGACACCACGATGTCCGCGTTATATTCGACACAAATCGACAGAATGTCGTTCTATCTCTTTTATCTGCGCTAGATTTGCGAAAGATGAGTAACGTGTAACAGTAACTTTATAACGGACGAAACTTTTGAAACGCTCACGAACTCGAAGGTCACTCGCGACGGGTGAAACTCGGCGATACGATTCGCGCGAGGATATTCGTGCTCACACTTCACATACGATCGCCGCGTACCTGGATCTAGATATTTCAATCTTCAAATGATAGAGAAGAGCGTTACACGGAGCACTTTACGTACCGAGTCCTTTACTCCGACTTGCTCGCGTCTCGGTCACTCAGGTCACTCGATTCGACTGGCGTTCGTCAAGATGGTGATGCGTCGCGCGATATAGTTCCTAACGTATTCACACATTCGTATTCACTCTTCGCATACGACCGTCCAGAATGTATCACGTACTTGCATACTTTAATGTTCGAATGAGAGAGGAGAGCGTTACACGGAGCACTTTACGTACCGAATCCTTTACTCCGACTTACTTAGCGTCTGGCGGACGTCTCGATCACTCAGGTCATTCGATTCAACTGACGATCGTGACGCGTCACGCGCGACGTGAACGTAGTTACCAACCCCGCGCCGCGCTAGCGAGGCAACGTCGCGTTGTATCGTGTCCGCTATGAACTTGTTGCCGCATACTTCGGTTTATCGTGAATCGTAATAACGTGCGACTAACGCCGTGTGACCAACGCCACGATGTTCGTGTTTCGCATTATTTTATCCGTCCGGAGTGTATCACGGGTATGTCGTAAACTTTACTGTGCAAAGTGATAAATGAGTGTCGAATTGGTAATTAATTCGTGCGATCTCGAATAGCCGTGTTCTCCGTCCGTTACGTACGAGTGCGGAGTGAATGCTTAACAACGCAGTAACTGGATCGGGAAATAGTGACGATCAAGATGGTGGCATATCGAGAAAGGAGTATAACTGTGCATTTAGATCGAGTGGCGAGTGAATATTATCGTTTTTACGAGTGAGGCTAATTGTTTTGTTACGTTCGAAGTAATTTCCTGAAAAATGTAAGTGAGCGCAAAAAGTATTCGGACAGAGAAAATATTTTTTAAAAAAACTTTATTTTTAAAAAGTGAACATTATCCAGCAAGAAATGAATCATCGAATTGACGTCGGATGAATATCGATACGATGATTTCAGCACCAGTTTAACGTTAATTCGACGTTTAATTGATGATCATTTCTTGCTGAATAATTAACAATTTATTCATAAAGAATAAAATAAACTGTATGTTTCGTAAAATTATATGTACCAAAAAGATGTGTATTAATTATAGAAAATATTTCATCTGAAAAATAAGCGAAAATTAAAAATTGTATTGTTGGGATGATCAAAAAGTATTCATACAGTTGTCGAGAAATTTAGCTTCTAAAATCGGAAATACATGCAAAGCTCGGTTATTTATGTTAGAATAGAACGTATTCATTGTATAAAATTGCTAATTAATGATTATTTTCTATAAATAAGACTTTTCATAAAAAATTTCCTTATACGAATACTGTATTTTTCAGGAAATTGCTTCGAACGAAACATTATAAGTTGAATTAAGGAGAGAATGATAAGAGGAGAATGTTGAAAAAGGATCGATTTTTGCTTAAAAAGGTTTTAATAAAAAAGAAAGTGTTTTTTTTAATGTAGATTTTAATTTCCTGGATATGGTAAGTTATTAAAAGTGCGTAGCGTTTTGGAAAAACCTTGAAAATTGAACAAGAACGTTGAAAGGGGAATGGATAAAATTACCGGATTTGGCCTAAACGAGGACATCTTTCTTACGCATGTTTTCTCGTATTTTTTTGATGTGCTCAATCATTAGCGAACGATTACTTCGAACTGATGTGATGGGAAAACATGTTGAAAATCGTATTAAAAGTAACACAATTTCGTAAAAATTGGATTTTTAATTGCAATTTTTAATATTTTCCTATTAGTTTAACTTGAAACTAACATTTGCAAATGATTTAGCACATAAAAAAATACGAAAAAATATACATAAAAAAGGTTTAGTTGCTTAAACTAAAATTGGCTACTTTATTCAATGTCCTGAATAATGATTAAAATAGGTTAATTGTGATTAAGGCAGTGGAATTTTTTTTATGCATGTTTCTTATTTTCTTTAATGTGTTGAATTATTTGCAAACGTTAATCTCAAGCTAAACTAATGGGAAAATATTAAAAATTGCAATTAAAGATTAGATTAGATAAAATTAGATTTTGACGAAATTGCTATTTTCAATGCGATTTTCAACATATTCCCATCAGATCAATTTGAAACAACCGTTTGCAAATAATTCAACACATCAAAAAATATAAGAAAATATGCAAAAGAAAGGTGCCCCCGTTTAGACCAAAATCCGGTAATTTTACCCTTCTTCCTTTGGACGAATCGTATTCGTGTTCAATTTTTTAAGTGTTTCCCAAATTCTTTTTAATAATTTTATCATATCTAGGAGGTCAAAATCTATAAAAAAAAATTTTCTTTTTGACCCCTTGTTTAAACATCTTTTAAACGAAGATTCTAAAAGGTGAAAATTGAAATAACGAAATACTTAGTGCTTTCCAGCAAATGTAATACCGTGTAATACAGTGATTATCTCATCTTTGTAACAGTGGCAAACAACGTTGTGTGATTTACAGTGTTACATTGTCTCTCTTGCTGGAAAAACCGTTAAAAGAAGCGTATATTTTTCTTTTACGTTTCATTGTCTCAATTTTTGCCTTCTGCGATTCAATTAGCTCTAATCTTTATTTTCGCCAGGATTTGATGTTGCGTCATACGGATTGCGTTTTGTAGATGTTTACATTTTGCATGATCCTGACGATATGAAACGCGCATTTTTCGTATTCTAAACTGTAAAATCGTCGGAAAGCAAAATAGAAATATAGACAGACGGCGATTTACGAATAGGTTCACTAAATAGGAAGTCTAAAATTAAAAAATTCAATACGTATGGCAAAATCTGCCTGGCGTTTAATCCTCTTTGGTAGTTCAATCCCTTGAATTAAATAGATATCTAATATCGTGTTATTTTACCTTTTATATGCATCGAAATGTAAGTCAATCTATTTCTGTGATTATTAATTAAGTATGCATTTAATAAACTAAATTTAATTATTTACAGATTTTAATATGTTATTTATTATTATTAAGATCGTTTCGAAGATGCGAATAAGCATGAAAATTTGTTAAATTGCCAGTCAATTTACTCGTGATATTACTGCGGTAGTTTAATAGAGTTAGCGTTTCAAGATCGAAAAATCATGTCGGCGCGCGTTCTGGGGACTACATACGTAGTATATAAATTCACATAAGAATCATATTAATCATCAAGCATTAAGATCCAGCTAGACCGTTTAAGGCTTCGATTTCTATAGTTTGTGTTATCACATATACAGTCCTATAATATATTAAAAAATATAATAATACAATAAATTACATTATAATAATATAATTACTTATATGATTATATTAGTATATTAGTGTTGCCCAGATACCGACAGGAAGCAGATATAGTGACGGCGAGGTAGTGGTAATTATATGAAAAGTGCCACCCGAAGCATTTCGAATGGATTCTCCACGATAATGTATTGAAAATTACCACAGCATACGCC
>NW_017297334.1:739380-768970 GCF_001594075.2 Trachymyrmex cornetzi
CAACTATTAGCTCGTTAAAGAATTACAAAAATATGATTAAATAAAGGATTGTTATGGAGCGATTTTCCCTACTCATCGTATTATTTACACTGTTAAATTTTTAATGTTAAATTGATTAAATTATATCCAATTTGAGTTATTTTTAATCTCGTTTTGAATAATTTCTATGGGTCGTCACTGCTCCCACTCAATATTTCGTTAACTAAACTAAAACGATGAAGTTAAACAATTTAATTCGAGGAAATTATGAAGTTTAACTCCAATTTAATTTATTATTTACTAACTGTATACGTTAATATGGACGTTATTTACTTTGAAATCTAACCACAGAGACGGATTGATTTACATTTTGATACACGTGGAAGTTAAAAATAGCAAAAAGTAGCAAAAAATAGCCAAACGTTACTTTTTAACTCAAAGAATTAGAGTACCATGAATTAGAATGCTCCTTTAATATTAGTAGTGCATTTTACCGAAATTCTGTTGCGCAAATAGAGCGAGACGTATGTCTTTTTCATCAATAGAGCGTATAAGTATGCTATTCCGACTTTTCATCGGATTTACATACGCGTTCTTTGACTTGCTCCTCAACCACAGGCGCCAGCGAATGCCTTTTTTTTGTAATGCAAATTCGCGCACGGCGAATCTACCCGTGAAACTGGCGGCACCTCTCCCTTAACGTACTGCCGGCCCGATATCAACTCTTTCGCCGGAGCTCGTTCCCGAGGATTTCATTTACGAGGAGCTTCAGCTTCCTACCGGCAACCTCGCCGCGATTTCCGCAACCTTCCCGGATTTAGCTGAGATCTATTTGCCGACAAACCGATGTCTACTCGTTTGCGACGGCTGTTTAGATCGTGTCCCTCCCTTATTTCCTCCCTAAACGGCGATACGATTTGCATATCCCGATTGTACTTGAGTCAGGTTATCACATTCGAAGACGTTTCTCTATCGATAACAACGACGATGACGACGACGACGACGTCTTTCAGCTCCCATTCTTCCCTTTCACGGCGCTCAACTTTCGTTGCTGTAGTTCCTTCATCGACAAGCCTTTCCTACCGAGCTAGCCTCTTACCGAAAATTGTAGGAAACAATAGCTAATTCTATCCGACTCCGTGCTCTCTGAGGTGCTCTCATTGTCAGATTGGCTTCAGTATCTATATATTAGGGTATTTAGTTGCAATGCGGATCTCTTCCATTTTGAGATTGAATCGGTACAAATAACTTATCCACCGTATATTCTTGATACTCTCCGGAAATTCTTGATTTAAATTTTACGCGAATATAACGACGCCCACATGGCACGTATATCGTGAAGGCTTCTTATCTTTTTCTCAACTATGCTCCGTTTGTTGCAACTTGAACCGAGTAGGTGGTGATCACGTCAGAAAATCGCGTGGGTTAGGGCATATTAAGTATCATTTGTTCATGTTAAATAGACAGATTCACTTCGAAATGTCATCTTTTAATTTTAGTAGAAGTTCATCTTTTGTCTGCGCGTTAGTCAATCTCATTCATAATTTTCAAACGAATCTTAATTGAGAGCAGGATTGATAAAAAATCGATGCATATTTCAAATTTTATCAATTCGCGATACGATTGTATTCTCTGCTAGGTTTGAATGATTTGCCCATTTCATTTCAAATTCAATGTTCGATGCCACAAATGAAAGATGTATGGCAAACGACATATCACCTCTCTGAAACGTTATTTATGTTATCGTTTTTGAACTGTAATACTTTTAGCATCGAATATGTCAAATTTTCTGCATATTTACGAAATTGGCGGCAAACTTAATTGCTTTGGAATTCGATTTATGTATCTAATTTTATAATTTATCGGATTAACTTTTTTATTGAACACGATATATAAATTATATGAATTATTTAATAAGCTCTGAATGAAAAATTTATTAAAATGGGAGATTAATTTAATAAAAAAAAATGGTATTTGCGTTAATGTACGAAGCATTATGTAAAAAGTTTTTTTTAGTTATGGCATTTGAAACAATATATGGCACATAAATGTACCATTAAAGTAATAATATTGTAAATTTTATTTTACAGTGATAAATTTGATTTTTAAAGGGGCTTAGTATGAGAATAATGGATAAAAAATGTTACAGAAATCAGATATATGAAAACAACATTTTATATTCAAGATACTTACTGGCGTGTATATTAAACGTAAAATATTTTTTATTGTAAAATACGTTATTATTAACACTGAGCTTATTTCATATGGATATCATATTCAAATTTTTCTAATAACTTCTATAACCGTCACGTATAATATAAACTAATAATTTAAAAATAAAAACTAAATTTAAAAATAAAAATTTTAAATATTAACAGGATGAGAATAACCGTATGCTTAATTAACGCAGAACCGCTTTTGGGTTAATTGTAAAATAATTTAATTATTCACGAAGAATATAGAATAGCGAAGTAGAAATAAAGAGTAACGTTTTTTATCTCTGCAAAAGCCATTTTGAATATAACCTTTTTTTTTCCAATTTTTATCTCATTTTTGCCTCTTTCTGTGCATGCCAATGTATAATACTATGAAATGGAAGATAGTAGGCAGAAAGCAATTTTCGCAATCAGAGCTCAATTGAAATATAAGGGGACGCAAGTACTTTACATTTTAACATTTTCAATATTATCTCATTTGACCGTACATTTATTTTTTATAATTGCACAAGCTAATAGATTGTAAACAAGGCTGGGAATGGAGAGGCAATTGCTTGAATATCTTATTTCTGCAGAAAAGCTCTGCAGAAAAGCTCTGCAGAAAGACGGATTCTAAAGTCAATTACTTGTTGTAAACAAATGAATAGAAGGTAGATGCGTTTACGTCTTTTCTTCTCTGCCCCATAAAAATTCTCTCCTGGTTCCTCGTTGGACACGTCCACGTCGGAAGCGCGAATCGCTCGTTCCATTTGCCGCGCTATTCTCTGGCACGCAATAATTCTCCGTCGCGGCGCGCGGCAGAAAAGAGAACGCAACCCGTTGCGAGCTTTACGTAACTGCGCAACGTTTTAATAAGTGGCCAAATTACCGTTCCGGACGCACATAATCCGACGGTTTTAAAAACTCGCCGAACAGCGCGGGGGTGAGGCGGACGGTCTGGCGACGCGTCGTAGCCCGCGGCGGGGTGGCGTAGAGAGGGTGGCGAATAGGAAGGAACTCTCTTTATGCGAACCCAACAACCCGCGAACCCCCGGCGTGGACCGTAATTTGCTTTAGTGCCGTCACGTAAATTTCAGGATGATGAGAACGTACGGGCGCCGCTTAACCCGTTCTTCTTCCGGATACGATGGGGGATATGAAGTATAGAACGAAGTTTTGGAACCGCTAATGCGGTCAGTTATCGAATGGGCTAGCCCGGATTTTGCGTAACGCTGAATTTGCCCGTGATAAAAAAAAAAGCCCGGCGGTCAATCCTCTTCTGGTCAATTCGTCGCGAGCGCATACACACACACACACACACACATATATATATATATATATACATATATATTATTTACATATATATATATATACGCACACATACACACGTTCGAACTCCCATTATCGCATCGTAAAGCAATTTGGAAATCCGAGCCGGCTCGGGACTGCGAGCAATTTCCTGAACGGCTCTCGGCCTTGGGAATATAGCGGCTGTTCGACCGGTTTTTCTTTCCCGCAGGGTGCGAAAGAAGCGGAGATTAAAGATTAACGTTCGTTGGTTCGAGTGCGGTGCACAAACGTGTCATGCGGCTTGCGTATAATGTGCATTGGCACGGCAGCGAAACGCCATCGAAATGGGGCAATAATTGAACTCGTCCCTGTGGCGATGATCGAACGGATGTGTTCCACGATGTATGAAGATTTCGCCGCGCGTTTCGTTCCAATGTCAATCGAGGGTGGTTTTTATTCAGTCGTTACATTTCGCCAATTGCCGTAGGGTATTCGATGTTGACGGTTTAACAAATATCGGGACGATAATCAGTTTTTGCTGCCACATTAGCCTCTTTGAATGTTTATGCCGGAGCGCAGCTGCAATCGTTTCGTTAAAATGATAAATTACGTATAAATACAATATTTACGTATTTATGAGCATTGGAAATGACATTTGATACATACACGGAGATTCACTCGATGTGGCGAAATGCAGGATGAATATTTTATCGTATATGTGAAAAATTAAAAATGGGTGCAAGTTATCCATCCGCTGGCTGCTTCTATATATGAAATAGCGCGACCGTTGTGCGCGTTCGAACACTCGCGGTAGCGTTTCCTCGCCGGCAGTTCGTTGTTGTCCGTCTAATAATTGAACACTTCGGCAAAAGCGAATTGTCACACGACCATGTTGTAGCTGCGCGCTCATTTCGCGAACGACGTGTACAAGCGAAATTTAGATTTCACCGTCGGCGAGGGTCTCATTTTCGTGTGCACGCGCCCGATGAATTTTTCAGCCGGCAACAATCGTACTGCTTTAGTGTAGGCGCGGACCGCTCATGGGGCATTAACTTCAAAAGGGTCATTCGCGCGAGCTAAACAAGCAGTAAAAAAGTCGGGGTTTACGCGCGCGTATTACCGTATCCCACCCTTTCCCTTCCCTCCGTTCGTGGGAAATGCGTTGGAATTTCACGGCGAGATTTCGTGGCCGTGCCGGGGCCGGGCATACATTTGTTCGCGCTCTCGCACGTTATCCGTGTAGATATAGTTTGCGAGCTTATATTTCATCGGCCCGCCCGACGAAAATCGCGGCGCTATGAAGCCTCTCGCCGAAATTCGAGAATGCCCGAAAATAGACACGCACCGCTCCACTGCAATATGGTATATCACGACGCACACGTCTGCGGAAAAGCGATAAGAGCCGCCCGACCTCACTTATCTAGCACGCGTTTTAATGGCGCACCGTTTTCGTTTGCGTTGGCGATTCTCACATAACCGCAGATAATCGCTGGTCGGTTAACACATTCCCGCAAACTTGCGTGAAATTATCGCGTGCATATAAATGGAATGAAATCTAATTCCTGGGATAAGAGATCAAATCAAATTGTGTAGATTGTGATCCAATAGGTATAATCTTCTGATTACGTTTACGTTTGAGTGTATTAGGAAAAATTGGTTTATCAAATACGTAGGTAGCAAAATAGAAGTAAATTTTATAGTTTACAGATCACTAAACGAATAAAGTTTTATACATTTCTAATAGACTAATACGTACAAGAGCCAGAATTACATGGGATGGTATTAAGAGAGGAGGGGACGTTATTCCGGTTGCCTTCGTGAATAATGCATATCTTTACTACTCTCAAACACTACCACACCGAGACGAGATCAGATGTGTAATAAAGCTTTTAAGAGCTTTAAATATGATTTTGTATTTATGGCGATTTTACACGTTTTGTTTTTTTATGTCCTTTTTTACGATCGCACCAGATGAATCGTAGAAATATTATTTTTACAAAATTAATCACTCGCATTGAAAATGATGAAAAGACCCTTGGTTTTTTATAATTTATTTTAAATATCCGAAATAACTTTAATTATTTTAGATTTAATTATATGTAAACAGTATTTTATTTAAATCGTGTTCATAGGAAACTTTTCGTTTCTTGCATAAAATATATATTTATTAATGTATATATTCTACAAAATAGTTTACGATAAATTATGAAAATTGGTATTTTAAATATATTTAATTATATTTTTATACGACTAGAAATTGTTTAAGAATTTTTTTAAATACAAAGGTCATGAAGATAGAATTTTTTTCCTCTCTTTTCTTTTATGTTGTTTGTACAATATTATATAATTCACAATTTTTAATTGGTTATAAACATCCTCCTAAAAATCTCTTTTATCTGAAAATATTTTATAAATTATTATGTAGAATGTCTACTTTAATGTAGAACGATTTTAAACATTATCATTGAGGATATCAATTTAAAGGATAAAATATATATTTTTAACATTAAAAAAATTTCATTAAAGTACGAGTTTAATACATATATACGTACACAAAGATGAAAGAAATTTATTTATTAAATGCATTGCATGAGAAGCTTATTGTACAGTATTACATATAAATGCTAATATTTTCATGCATAGTACATTCATGCGCACCATCGCACAACTTGCTTATAGCATCGTTGAAACATTGTTTTTATCGTACTTTGATGCTTATGTACAGCGTTAATTGTTCATCGCTATTTGCGATCTCTTTTATGCACAAAACATTACAGTTTTTATAAAAATTATTATATTTTAATTTATATAAAATTAATTAGAAAAATATGTAATACTTATAAAGCAATCATACACGAACGATATTCTTATAAAACATATACCGTTACAAATATCTTATAGAAAATTGCTGAAATTAATCAACTGTTATTTTTAAACATGCAATAGGAAAAATAAAATATCTTTTAATGCAGAACATTTGGTAGTTTTATTTACGCATAAAATAAAGACGACTGAAAATATTTTTATAATTTTATAAATGTTTAAAAAGAATATTAAATATTACCGCTTAATGATACATATTTCCAAATATTAAATTTTTGATAATATTTATTTCAAGAAATTAAAAAAGTTTAATTCAATATCTCTTTTATTTAGAAATAGTATTATATATATATCATTAAAATTGCAATATTTGACATCTCTATAAACATTTATTAAATGATAAAGGTATTTCCGATCGTCGTGACTTTATATGCAAATAAAACTGTCATAAAAGTGTCCTCTATTAAATGTTATTTTATTTCTCCTGTGCCCTATGTGCGTTAAAAAATGACAGCTAAATATTTTCAATAACTTGCTATGGGATATTAAAATATATAATTTTTTCCAGATATATATTCTTTAGGAAATATAAAATCATTGATCAGAATACATAAATGAAACCAAGGGGGGGGGGGGGGGAAAAAAGAAATATATTGAATAGAATACTTTATGTGTTTAAGATATTCCACCAATTTATTGCATTTCTTTACTGTTTTATATTATTATCATTAAATTTCACGTGAAAATAAGTATATTGCATTCGATTAATTTACTCACATCTTTATGATTCTCATATTATTTAAAATGACTATATTCATAGTATCGTTTATCTCTTTCATTCACATCAATTTCGTGGTGATGAAAGATATAATTTCGACGGTTCCCAACCAGACACCAGTTGCAAATTATTCTATGAAATGGACATAGTCATATCGTTGATGATGCAGGCCTTGGGAAAAATCACGCACATCGTCAACGGGCCAGATGTTGACGACGTCGCGGTATTACTCGAGAACTAATTGCCCTCGTATTATCTTCGTTCTGCGAGATCTCTATTCGCCAGGCTGCCTCGCCGTAATCAGCCAGGCGCAGACCTGTCTATCATAGTCCTCCAGGTGGGAGTGTTGTAATTTGCAAGCCGATATCACAATGGGCATCGTGTTTACTGTTACATCTGTCAAGCTAATGGACCCAGATTAGTGCTCAGCCCGTTATCATTGTCCCATTCCCTGTCTTTCTATCGCGACCGTGCGCCCTGTTCGCGAAATCCTGAGTGACTTGTTAATCCGTTGTCCGTAAAGCCCATGTTATCGCCGATAACACTGTCATTTTTGACAGTTAGTATTATTCCGTCAGTTACGGAGTCGAGCATCGAGCGAGTTGCAATGCCGGTAAGAAGCTTTAAATCGAAATGTCTCTTGTATTGCCGACCTCTACAGCGATTAACCTACAGCTCTTTCTCGTTGCTGTAAATGTGGAATACGTCCACATGCAATTATACAGTTGTTTGCACAAACATTTACAAAAGTGAAACGTGCCATCACATTTACAAATTGTTCACGTAGAGTTGAGTATTGTTCACGTAGAGTTGAGTATTGTTTATATAAATGTTTACAACGTTGAAATGCGCTTTGAGATTTGTACAGCTTAGGGAAAATGACGTCAGCGACGAAGTCTGTAACTTGTTATTGCCGTTGGTTTAGTTAGCAGTTATTGTAAACGATTAGTTGTGTAGATCACAAAGTTCAACATAACACATGTTAAATTGTAAGTATTTATTATGGTATGATAGATTCTTTAACCTCATTTGATTTACGAGATGTGCAGTATTATCAATATATGTTGCATTTATTAATTTTTGTAACTTTCATTTCTGTGAAAACAACTATAAAATTTAATTTATAATATATATAATTTTTTAACATTGTTTTGTGTTCTTCATAAGAAACTACAGTGATAAAATATATTTCAAATTCTGTGATTTATTTTACTAATTTTGAGAAACTAAGATCTTTATGTAAGGACGAATTAAAATTTGTTATAAATTTATCGATAGAAATTATGAGTAAATTAAATCAATAATCTTGATTTACTTCTCTTCTTAAAAATAGAGTATAGTGATTCAAATATAAAGAGATTAAATTTTATTGAATTTTTTATTGGTGTAATTTTAGCACATATAACTTCTTAAATATCTCACCATACAAATTATAACTTATGGAATAGATTAGTGGATTTATAAAGATGATTTGATAGCTAATTAAGACCAAATTGCAGCACGTCAATATTTCCGTTTAAATAAAAAACTAAAAATCGTCGACGGCGTTGACTGAAATAAACGCCACGAACATAAATTACATATGAATAATAAGATAAGTACATTTTGCTACAGTATTGCGTAATTATCAACATTGAGCATTTTGCCAATAAAAATATACTTTTTTATTGTCAAAGCTAACTTAGTTAGAATCGTTGATTCTAACAAAAAATTGACTTACAGATATTATTAAAATATATTATCCTCAATTTTGTTAGGAACTTGTAATATTAACCGTGTTTTCTCAGATTCGATCCTATGATTATCGCGAAATTGTCATAATACAGATTTTCTATTTTCACTGTTCACACACTTACCTCTTTCCATCGCCCGGTTTACTCTCGTTAAAACACTTTTTCGTCATGGGACGCACGTCATTCTATTCTGGTGCGAGATTTTCGCAGCTGGTGTGACACTAAATATTTAATGGTTCAGATAAATGTTTGATGCGACAGCTCAGGATCTAGATGCAGACGCAAATTCGCTCGATAGTCGGAATTCTTTCGCTGGCGAATCTCGTTTGGGAATTCAGTGGAAATTCAAGGGAGCGGAGGCATTGGCTCTGGTCGTTTCACTGAAATCGATATCACGAGCGGGCATCCGTATCGTCGACGTGAATTATTACGCGAGGCGTTCAGCAAATTGTCTTATCGCGTGGCGCGCGTTTGACAGTGACACAATTCTTGCGAGACGTAATATTTATATTAAAAGTCCACTCGATCAATCTACGTCAGGAGCTTAAAAACAAATTTACTATACCGCTGAATATTAATTGCCTCGATTTGCTCGGACGAATTGCTTCATCGTGTTCTTGCGCGAGTCACCGTAAATTGTTGCTTGGAGGGAGAACTTCAGCAATTAGTTCTTTAACTCTTTCATCTAAGATGACGCGAAAGTAAAATATCACAAAAATTCCATTTTCTCCGAGTAATATTAGCAACATGCAAGCGATTATTAAAAGTGTTAGAAAATAATATTAAATAATAATATTTGAATAACGTATTTAAGTGCAATTGCTATATTTTGTGTCTATATGCATATATTTATGTAACGTTCGTATTACATAGCAGTTATTACATAATTGATAATTAGAATTTTGACTGAAAAGTTCTGAGAAAATATTTTTTTATATGAATTACTGTAATTATAAAATATGAATCGGAACATCACATTTATCGCGGTACTATTTTAAATTTCCTTCATAGCATATATTAGCTACAGAAATAATTACAAATTTCAAATTAGCTACTCTATGTACTTTGCTTTAATCAAAAGAAGCAAAATTTTATTCTTTAGATAAATATTAAAAATTTAATAATTTTTTAAAAAGAATTTATCAAAAAAATATAAATTTTTCTTAGAAACATAGTTTACATTAAAATAGTGATATATGTGTACATATATCACTATTTTTGCTCAGTTGAGTTATTTTAAGCGAAATTATCTGAGCTATTTCAAAAGCGCTTTATAAAACAAAGCACAAAGTACACAATGATAGTTTATCCATTAAAATTTGTTTGAAGTACAAAGAGTAGGATATATTCAGCAGAAATTTATTTTACGAAATATTAAATATTTTGAGACAGCAATGATTCAGTTGCCACGCGGCCTTAGTTGGTAAGTACTTGTTTTTGTGTGTAACGTACGGCGCACTATGTATACACAAAGTCACCGCGCTATCATTTGACCTCGAGACTTGAACAGGCGGGCAGAAGCTCGAGCCACCTCCGTGTATCCCATTATTTCTCGAGATGTAGTCGCGACGAGTGCTACAAGACATCAAACGCGATCAATTCTTATTAATACTTAGCGAATACTAATCATTATACAGTTAATTAACAATTAAGAAATCATGAGTCTTTCGTAAAGCGGTTCGTAAAAATTATATTTTGCGTAATATATTCATCTGAATCTAAAGTAAAAACGAAAACGATATGAAATTATGCGTTATTATTTAACAATGTTTAATAATCCTTCGCAGACATACTACGCCTTTTTTTATTCAGACGAAGTTTTACTCTTAAATTTCTTGGCATAAGTTTTAATTTTTATTATTTATGTAACTATATATTTGATAATGTAATAAAGATGTTGCAAAATAATCTTGAATTTTTCTAGATGTTTTGAAAACCTAGAAGCACACAGTAAAATAATTTTGGCTGGACACAAAAGATCCCGAAAGATCCAGAATACCTACGGAATAAATAAAAATATGTACATACGAAGGGTTAAGAATCATACTTATCTTTTCAAAAATGCTTGAATTTATTTTTCATGTACTGCCATTTAAATACTGAATCGATTCTGTCATTTTCTAATAAGAGCGCAAAATGACGTGATACGAATTGAATAATTTAAGGAATAGAAAATCACTTGAGATATCAAAAGTTTTATTGTTAATTCGTGCATTTGCAGGATTTTTATGTACCAAAATATACACCGAATTTTGATTGTATATTTTTCGACGGTTTATTACTCGTTTTAATTAACCATAAATTATTTATTGATCGTATCATTTCGAGCAATATGGGTGTGAAGTTTTTACGATGTCATACTCAGTATTTTGTTTAAACTTTCTGGTATTCCCGGTTTGCCTATTGCGTTCATTTGCGAGACATTACTAGTATCGAGCGAGTTGTAGTCTCGTGGGATTGGTACGTTTTTTCGCGTTATTCTTTCGTCACAATGTAATAAAGTGTACGTCGGGATGCGATTAACGTCGGGAGTGCCGCGCAAAGTACCGTATTCTGGTGTGATTACCGCGCACGTGATCGTAATTAACTGTATTTTCGCGAGTGTTGTGCGAGTGCTACGAAGGAGCAAGGAGAAATTGAGAGGAGGAGGAGCGGCCAGGGAGGCGTCGGGCAACAGCGGAGCAACCTTGGGGTGAGTAATTTATTATGTATTTATCTGTTACGTTGCAGAATTAATTATTTTATGAAAGCAACAATTATTTTTCGAAACATTAATGTTTATTTTCAGCGTAACTTTACTATAACTTGAATATATTTGTATGTTACAGATTAACGTAGCTGTGCTAGAACTCCGCTGCTGCGCATTGTACCCGTGAGTAATAAATTATATTTTATTTAATTTAGGATAATGGATCTATTGTATAGAAACATTGATTTGGATAAGATACGTGTAAATGTACGTGTATATGTCAAATTAAGAATTCGATTACAATTATTATACATTTATTACAAACGAATGTAATATGCATTTGATGAAATAATATTTAAAACGAACTAAGATGACGTATGACATTTAATAATTATTTTATTATGAAATAAAGTAAATTTTTGCACGATTATTTCAGAGATAATAAGAAATAAAAAATACGAATAACTATAGATGAGAGATTAATATGTAATTGTTAATTAACGAACCTTGTCGCTTGTAATCAAAAGCTATTGCAATCTCGACACTTTCGTGTCAAAATTTTTTCTCTCATCTAAAGAATTCATTACTATGCTGTGCAAAAATAATGTAAAATATTAAGTTTGCTATAATGTTATTTGATTTCTTTTAAAATTTATGGATTAACAAATCAAATCGTGTCACAACGCATATACATATGATAGCAATTTGTTAAGGTAGCTTTAACACACCGCAGGTGCAATCTGTAAACTCAAACATCCGCGGTCGCATCTAATCGGCGGAAGGCATACAGAGACACGGTTCACGTGTAAATTCACAGAGAGCTTAAATTTCATCTTTGAAGACTTGCCAATGTTGCAAATACATAAACATAAGTTTAAAAATTTTCGCGCAAATAAACACATGTAATCTTATTTTATCGTTTGTATATTAGAACAATTGTAACTTGCAAAATATAACTTAAATAAATAAATATTAATGGATAATGATTAAATAAAAAAATACATCAAAATTATAATTTAATCCTTTACATATTCGTTGATTATTTTATTGTTAAACAAATAGAAAAGAGCTAATAATACATTGTCTTGTATTTAAATTTATATGAGTAATAGTTTTAACACGTATTACAGTTTGTATATATTTCGGAAGGAACAAATTGTTGTCTACAATACAGTTATAATTATTACATTCGAGAATAAATTGATAAAAGTTTTCGCAGCAACTTAATAAATTTACAATTATTGTTGTGATGAATCCTCCATGCCACGTATTTTTGTTTTAATTAGTAACGAAACATATTTTTTTTGCATACGTGCACTTTTGTACAGCTTTTAAATCAAGATTTCTAAATTTTTATCAACAATTTTTAATGTTGTATCTGAATTTCTGCCGAACATATAACTCGAAATCTCGCGGAGAGTATCATTAACGAATTCTAATAAGTTAAAACTGATAAAAAATAAATTTATGATTTATGCAAAATCCTTTATTTTTATATCAAAACTTTTATTTTAATGTTGAAAAGAAGCAATCTTGACTGTATGAAAAAAGATAAACCATGATCATGGACCGAATGTATCACGTTACAGATATTTGTGTTACAATGTGGAGGAGAGAGAGAGAGAGAAAGTGAATTTGTCGCCTGACGGATATATTTAATTACAAACAGTTTTATAAAACTGTCACCAATAAATCTCGATTATTACATGCATGGCGGCATAGGAAATTTCTGATTCAATCTACTGTAGAGTCGCGTGAAATTAGCATCAAATGCTCTATGCGTTGTAATTGACATGGAAACCAAAATGTACTCACCAAAGCGTATAAGCATTAATGAAGTCTCCGCGAATTATTGCACTCTGTCACGTGCCAGTCAATTGTCGCAAAATAAACGCGCTATTCGCCATTTGCTTGTTATTGCTTCATTAATTGCAGGCGCGGCAAGTAAGCGGAAACACGCGTGGCGTATTATCTAATTTATCGGGGCGGCTTGTCCTCCGCAGATGCGCCGAGATGAGAGGCGATTTGGGTCGTGCTCGGGTAGTGATAAGCGCGGAGGATGTTATTAATCTGCGCGAGAGCGCACCTCGCGAAATATGCGAATCTCTCTTGTGAAGTAAAATAAAAGCGTATCCGGATACGCAGTATGCAGTATAGGTATCCGCGTTATTCGGGCGGTCGCGTCACAATGGCCGCAAGGCGATTATAAACTAGAGCAATTAATTATAAGTGGTCTCGCAGTATAACGACTTCATGCTGGAAATTCCGGCGTGTAACGCCGGTGCATACCGCGAATATTTGGTTTGCCATGAAACGCTTCAAGACCGGCCGTGCCTTCGTCTTCCGGTATGCGGTGAAACTGCAGTTCTCTGTTCTCTTCTATCCGCTTTCTATCCCTCGACCCTCCCATCTCCTACCCCTATCTCTGTCTTCTCCATTCGCCAGGTAGTGGATATTCTGTAACCATCGCGCGCTCTCATTCTCTTTCTTCGAGACGCCATTTGTCAATTACAAGCAGTGAGCACCTGAGGATAAAACGTTGAAAAATTCTATTGTCAATGCCGGATTTTTGTTCGCTTGCATCTATTTCGCTGCCGCTTAAGTCGTCACAAAGCTTTTACGAGACTTTTACCTCGCGCGCAGGAGCAGCAAGAATCTCTGACAAAGGAACGCACAGGAATGCTCGCATTCCGAAGTCTAACGCGATTTCAGACGCCTTGTAATGCAGTTATCTTGTTAGCTTTAACTGTTATTTATTATCGCGTGCAATTATTAAGTTTCTGGTACATCTTTCGGCAAATAGAAGTCGTCTTTTAATCGGAAAATTTCTAATCAATTTATGTGCATGCAGGTAGCAATAATTTATTTATAATAAATTTACATTTTTATAATAACAAATAAATACGAAAATATTTAAATAGATATTTGTTTTTGTACTACATAATTTAACATCTTTACGTTTTTAGAGAAGATTTGATCACTCTTTATATTTCGGTTCGATTGAATGGCAGGATTCTGAGATTGATGAAGACCGTGGCAACAAATTCACTTATAAGAGGATCGATGAGCGCCGGTTTCAAATCATAAACGTAATAACGATAAAATGTCATTTTGCTGCGAGCCAAGCCGATGAACGTTTCCTGCGCGAAGGAAATAACGTATGTTCGGTTTTCCTAATCGGATGTTCGACTGGCTTTTCCGGGATAATAGCTCGAGCAGGCGGGATTACGGAGGGACAGAGCCTCGGATAGCTTCCCTATCGCTTCGATAACTCTGTTCGATGGTCCGGACGAGCTGCCACCCTCGCAACTAGGATTTTATGTATTCCTTCTAACGTAAGAATGCACGTAACCAAGTATAAACGTTCCAGCCGCACACACTCGGCATTATTGATATTCAATTAACGTGCCTATGTTCTCTAAGCTGTGATCTTTACTTTAAGATGAAATACATTAGATGAAGAATTTTTATACAGATAAAATTGTATCGAAATTATTTACGAAAATTTTCAATTAAAAATCTTTTTTTTTACAAATTCTAAATGTAATATATTTACAAATTGATTATATGAAAAAAAAACTTGTGTAATAATATATATATATCAGAAAATAAAATTTATAAATAAAATAGGCTAATAAAAATGTCGTAATATTTGGTGCACACACATATAGTTTATGACATGTTTAATACGTTCCATATGAGTAGGTACTGATGACCTACGCTGAACTTTTCGTATTTTGCTCATCTCGTATTTTGGCTATAAAAAGAAATGTAAAATAATTTTATATTATAAAATATTTTTTAATATTATTTGTGGATATATAATGCTTTATGATATATAAAATGCATTATTGATGCGTTAGGCCTTCTTCATATAATAATGATAATTTTTGTAATTTTGAACCCGTTATCAAATATATGCTATTTAACAAATACAATAAACCCAAACAAAAATATTCTGAGCAACGCGGCGTCAAATTCTTTGAGCGCAGCATAAAAGAGGCGTTATAACAATTTTCATATTATATATAAGCTCATCAAGTATCGCACTGTCATTAGCCCGTTTTGTTTATAAATTTTATTTAAATATTGAGTCTTTTGGATATTCTCATAAAATCACTTTGATATACAGCTTATTTGTTATAACACAGTTTCTTGTGTGACATGGAATGGCGAAATGTCGGTTTTGTCGACGTAAAGTGGCTAAAGGGGATAAAGCGGAGCTTTAATCCAAGAAACCTTGCATGTTATGAGCGAGGCCTTTGTCATCTCATTGAAATTACGTCAACTGCGAGCGAGTAGTTATGTTAACTTGGCGACATCGTCCATGAAATCGGCCTTTAACACAAACTACTCAGAATACTCGGAAAGTACCCTTAGGTTACGTTATTGCTCGTTACGAAGTTCAAATCGAGATGAGCATTACGTACACGCATTGACTTATAAGTAAACATGGCCTTGACCATGAGATAAGAATTGAATGCATAAACATATAAGAAATTGAAAACTTATATAAAAAGAAATACTTTCTATTTATTTTGCGTAATTATTAGAAATAAAAGAAATAACATTTGCTTTTTGATATTATCATTTCGAATTAAAAGTTATATAGGAAATGAAAAATTAAAGCAATAAAAAATAAAGGATTTTGTGAATTAACTTTTGTAAAGGAGTTAATCTTTTTAAAGAAATTATAAATCTTTAGTTAATTTGAAGTGAACTTTCTAATAACAGACTCGTAGTTTAAACTAGGTAAATTTAAAAAACGGTGCACAAGCTGTAGAAAATTGCAGTTTTATCAACTACTTAAGCTTTTTTAAGTATACATTGATTTGATCTTAGTTGGCGTCAGATTTACTACACTTTGTGATTTATTATTTACAAATTCGATAGTTACTCGATTACTAAAATATTTATACCACTGAAAATTAAAAACTTGTAAAATAAGATGACGTTTAACTGAATTTTTGTTAAGATAAGATTAATTTGAAATTCTATCTCTATTAATTCTAAATTCTTCGCGGAGAATTTACATAAGAAAGGTACAACTGTATGCATACCCTTATTAAAGTTTGTAAGTAAAAAATTACAAAATGTAATGTATTTAATATCATTAAATTTACTAATTAATATATTTATTAATATATATGAATTAATATGCATTTTTTTAAATTTAATAATTAAAGCTACAGAATCTTTTATGTTATTTCCACGTTCTTTCATGTTTATATATAGACTAAAATTTTGCAAATTCAAAATGTACTCTTATTAAATTTAATTTATTGATATATAATACGATTGTATTTATATGAAAGCGTGTTAAAAAAGACGTCGTCTTGTTACTCTGTAGGGATGCAGACATCAGTGCCGTTAGACAGTAGCACTGTTGTCTCAAGTAGTATTGTTTCGGGTTATTTCACGCGGAGCTATGAAACCCTTTCATGTCTGAGATTCCCGTGCTACAGCGACGGTGTACTGAATAAAAGGAAAATGAACCTAGCCACACCCAGTCAGTCTTCACATTCCGAGGCGTTCACCCTCGCCCCGGGAAATCACGGTAATCTCGAGTTTTTTTCGAGGAAGAGATTCGTGCCCTCGTTGAAATAACCTTAAGAACTTTCGCGGGCTTATCGTACAAATGCGGCGGTTTCCTGCAAATAGTTCGCGTTTAACGTAATTGACCTCGGAAAGTGATTTGCATTAGTCCGCGTAGAATCTACGTTGTAATAGCGATGTTTATATATGTTGGCAAAACTGCATCGCTTAACAGCAAGAAACATAGTATAGGAATTCGCAAGAAAGACGATAATGTGTCTTTTACAATGATGGAGTTCACCGCAATTGCGTATAAGCAAGTGACCGCACACACCACTATGACTATGTAGGGCGTTTATGAATATGTGATGGCTGCGACCATGAGTACGCCTGGTGTTGCAGTTTGTCGAGCGAACTTTAAAACGTATGCAATTTTCCGTCATATCGCATTACGGGATGTGCGCGAGGAAAAACAACGGGCTCTCCGGCCCGCAATTTCGCCTTCGTACCGTTGCACACTTGTAACTCACGTATATTAAAATTACTAACGTTTTGCGGCTGAAGCGAAAATGCATTTGATGCATGTGAAATATACGCGCGAGGGAAATAATCTGTTTTCTGAAATACATATCTGAATATATTGTGTTACATTTCTGCAACGACACGCATGAAAGAGTCTTCACGTGGCTCGCGAATACCTACTGCATCGAGAGACCGAGAAGGAAACGTTTTGCATAGACCGCAATTTTTATCCTTAACTCAGGGAAAAGTAACAGTTATGATTAAAAAATAACAGAAGAATTATATGTGCAGTTAATGTAGCTGTGATCAGCTGTATTATACATGACAGCTTTTGCTTTAGAAAAGTAATGTAAAAATGATAAAAAAAACTCTTGCAAAAGAAAATGTTAAATATATTTGAAAGTATCTTAATTATCTTTGCTACATTATTTTAATTTTTAAACGCGTTTGTCGATATTTCAATTTGATAAATGAAATTTTATTACAATTGCTTAGTACTTTGAAAAATTCTGAAATTTCAACAGCTACCTGACTTCGACAAATACAAGGTATATATAGCACTTTAAAATCATCTCATAAGCATATGTGTTAAAAATAATCGCACACAATTTATTCATTTTTATCTTAATTTACATTAAAAATTTTTAATGCAATTTCAAAGGTACTTTTAAAAAATAAATATTTAATTAGTTTATAAAAAGTTAAATGTATGTATATTACTGCTTCTCGAATTAAAAAGATAAAGAAAGCTCTAAAATTAACGAGATTTACTATTATTTGACAACTGTCAGGATATTTGACGAGTATTAGTGAGTTGCCTAATGTTTAATGTTATAAATGTACCTCATTAAAAATAATGATGGTGTCATCAATATCGATATTTACAACGACTCAGCAAAATTCGGACGAGATGTGGATAAAAACTGCTGCACAGCAAAGCCGCACAACTCGAGCAGAAGGTACTGATAGGGCGCGTCAGTGTCCAAAGTATCTAGCCGTGCCTAACTACTACATGACACACGAGCGTGAAATTTCGCGAATATATCGCGAGGTAGAAAAATGAGATATGTTTTTACTTAAATATATATCGCCGTATATATCAGCAAGTTCTGTCTTTCCTACGGGAACACCTGTATTATTGAGGAGGTGCTTGTATGCTGTTTATTCAATGCTTATAGCGCGAGCCAATTTATCTCGGACAAACGTCAAAGCCTTGTGCTTGAATAATGGTTCGGTGGTTCGGGTTGTGGTTAGACAATGACGTCCCAATGCTTTCCATCTCATGGCCCCTTCGGCCCCTAAAACAACCGAACGTACAACATGACATCATGCACGGGTACGTTCGCTTATGAACGTGCACGCTTACACATACCTGATCCAAATGTACACGCAAGCAATCTCACGCCGTGCCTGCCTAATTAGTCGTCCTTATGCGACTCGTTTATCAAAGGTGCACGCACACGTAGGATTCAGGTACCGTTTCCACCCGGTGAGAATTAATTGAAGGGCTCAATGCGGGACTGTCACGTTCGTCCGATTGACGTGGCTCTTCCAGTCAGCCGAGAGTCTAATTATTAGATACGTGAATATTATAGCGGATGTATGAATAAATACGACAGGCTTCGCGCTTGATCGGGAATAAATTATTATACAACCGTATACAAATCTGGTTAAGTGGGTGTCATCGAAATTCGAATGTATGTCCATCGAGGTGGATTTTCCCAATTTAACAATACGTATATCTATATCTAAAAGAATGCATACGTAAGCATGTTTATTAGTTTAGCCATGCATTATAATTTAAACTGATAATATAAGAATATTCGATTTTATTCTTACATGCAAATTTATCAATTTTGCGTGAATTCGACGAATGTAATGCTTTAAATGTGATCCACCCTAAAATATTGTTACATAGTTTAAACAGATTTAATTAGAGTTACAATGCTCCTTTGAGTTATATTAAATTATCTGTTAATTATGTAAATTAACAATTTGAATATATGAAATAGTGTAAGCAAATTAATTTTCAGTTCGAAAAATAAAAAATTTATTTTTGGTATAGAAATATGTGTCACTTTCTCTCATGCCTGTACAAATATTATCGCAGTCATGCATTTTATATTTATTTCTGTTTATTATTTATACAAATAATTATTTATACGAGAAACGTAAACGATTTACTAATTTACATATTAACTAGATAATTAACTCATTGGAATATTGGTACAACAAATATTACGCATTCGTAAACTTGTATTGGGAACGTAAAGTGATTAATAATATTAATCATTTTGGGAATGTTGCGTGCAATTGTACAATATTAATAATCTATTGACAGAAAAAAATTTTTTGTGTAAATATTAATTATCTGCAGATACGCAATTACTCTTGATTATATTTAATTATATTTTGGATGATTATTTTCATTTGGAACATATTATTTGATTATTATATTAACATTAAAACCTAAAAATATAGGTATATTTGCCATTCTGCGATATATGGAAAGAATAGTTGCAAAAATGAGTCTGCGCGTTTTCCATATCAAAATGTGTGACAACAGATATAATATTGCGGTAACTGCACGCAAATTGAACGCGCGGTTTTCCATATTCTTATATATATAAGCAAGATACACACTGACACGCGCACAACCTACAAATCGGCTATCTCTTATATCACCTTCGATTTCGTCATTTTCTGAAGAATCTTTTCGTCTTTACGATTCAGAATCGATATCTTCTTACGAGGTCGATTTTACGATGCACTCAGAACTATTGCGCCGCGTGCAATAGAACGCGTCGCGCATCGATATTGTCAGAACATAATAGGGGTCCCCCATGGTGTGCATTATATTACCGGCATAATATTATCGCTCTGTTGTAACGCGCCCATGACGGCCGTTAAGGTCTAGTAAGATCGCCTGGTGCCTGGATTGGGGTTCGCCTGCGGCTCGCGGGTGGGCGAGGATGCGTGTAAAGGGCTAAACAACAGTCTGGTTATTAACGAAGTTTCTAAGTTTTCTCGTTTGTGTTCGTCCGCTTCTCGCATTGTGCCCTCTCACGTTGGATCGCAAAAAGCATTACATGATTGTTGAGTGTCACGGTTCCTTCGTGAATAGGATTGCCGACGTAAACGTAAAGAAAATGTACAGAGAAAATCTTTCTAAATTTGTAGATTACATACATGCAAATGCAAAAAGATTAAGAAGTAGAACGAATTTAAACTAAATATAAATGTTGAAGTTTACATGCTTTCATATGAATTTTGCTAAATTAAAAACACGACGTTTACAATGATAAGCGTTAATTAATAATACAATAATATAACACATACGTCAAAAATGTATCATGAAAATTGACTGTAAGTTTATTGTAATGTATATTTAATTTCTATTGAAGTGACATTATTCATAAATATTATAGAATCCTTCGAAACTTATGAATCTTTTATATAATGTGCTATATACTTTTTATTTATACTTTTAAACACTTAAATTTTTCAAGATATCCGTAGGATAAATCTGTATTCGTCAATCTATAAAACACAGGAGTTAGATATCATGCAAGTATTGTTGTTATTTATCCACCGTTCTAATTGGTTGCCAATCATATGATTCGGCCGAGTAAATTTGGGTTGATTCCGTTGGGTTGGTTCGACAGCTTGACATTTAACGATTAAATACCGTAAAATGATTGATTGAGAGCAAACAAAAAATTTTGAAAAATAAAATCTACATAGAGAGAACATAGCAAAAATAATTTCAAGTATGTCTAAAAGGATCTATTGTGATAGTGGATCAAATACATGCACGTTTAATATCTGATAATAGCATACTCATGATATCGATGCGATGATAAAAAGTAAAGCTCGCGAATTACGATGCGTATACGAGATTAAAGAATGAGCTCGTTGTTAAGAGAGTTCTCAAGTTCGTTCGTTTGCTCTTGTGTGTTTCCTCGCGCTGCATTCGTACGCTCGCGTTAGAGCGCATAAAAGCTTGGTACTTAGAGGAAAGCGAATAAAGAGGCAGTGCGAGTCTTTTCTCGACTCGGCAACCGTACTACCGAGTGAGCGCAGTCGAGGCTTTTGGACGCCTCTTAGCGCTTTCGCAGAAAATCGAATTACTCGTTTCGCGTTTGCGGTCCGCCGACGGCAGGAAATGAGCATCCAGTCCTTCACTGGGAATGGGCATTTTCCGGAGCCGCTTCGACGTCCAGGACGACCTCCGCGACGTCTCGCCCGATCTCCGTGCAATTTGATTTTATCGCGGATGCGAATCTAAAAACAAACGATCGTAGAGTTTTTCTTTTCCGCTAGACAGCCCCGCAGGCTAGAAGTTATACGCGATAGATAGCAGCTTCCGTGACTTTAAAGCGCGCTAGACACAATTTTTCCATAAACATTGCCAGGGTAAACATTTAAAACGATTTGCAAATCTTAATTGAATTGCGAAGTCTGGATAATGTTTTAGTATCACGTTGATGTTTATAGATGTGTACTAAATTTAATAGAAAAGTCTCTCTGATTAACATATTCACTTATTTATATGACTCATTTTTTTAATCATGTTTCGTATCGTTAAAAAAGATATTTAATTCACGAAATTACATTAATTAAAAATATTAAAGTACATTCACTGTATTTTTCATTATATATGAAAATAATTACATTAAACATTTTATTTAATATATGCATTATGTATATTTCTAATAATCTTTTATAAATTATTGAGAGAATAAATGGAAGACTATGATGATGGTTTTGATAATGCTGTTGCTTTTTTATGATTACTTTTGTGCTTTAATTGTAATATCAATCTTTTGGATACAAACAATCTCTATTGTACGTGTCAAACAATTGATACATGATACAATAGCAATGAGAGAGAATTAACCCAATTTTGAAAGTTATTACATTAGATACAATATCTTCATCGTATCTGTCAGATTGGTATTCCAGATATCACGTACTATTTTAATAAATATCTAAAATTACATTTCATTTATCTATTTAATATTCAGATTGGGTTATTTGTATTATATTAATATTATTTAACAATACTAAATATTGCAAATGCTTAGCGACGTATAAATGATTCTAAACTTAACAAGACCAGATCGTAATCAGTTGTACGCATTACGTTTTCGCATATATTCCTGTTTTCAATATTTACTTATTTAAATAATTAAACACATATTGTATTCTGTTTGCACTAATTTAAACCACATATCGTCAATCTATTATGTCCATATATGTATTTCCATATTAATAATATATGTGATAGAGGCGCGATTGCAAATACAAATATTTTTGATTAGCTGAAAATGGTGCATGAGGCGTATATGAATGTTTGACGTCGAATTGGGATCGTTTATTGCTTTATTTGACGATTTAATGAAATAACCAGGTAAAATTTTTACAAAGGGAAGCTTTAATTAGAACATATAATTTAGACAATATCTATAGTTTCCTTCTTGGAGACTCGCTCCTCCATTGTAAAACTTCGCTTGAAAGACTTACAAAAGCACCTACAGTGGTGCCGGAATATGTGCGACGAGGCAAGTGTAGTAGTAGAAATGTTGTCGGCTTTACCTTACCCGCGAGTGAAAGGAAGAGAATGTTATAGAAAGAAGAAAGGGAGATATAGAACGGAAAAGGAAGTGCGACGAAAAGAGCTAGGGAGTAGAGGGGAGCTGGAAACACGTTTCGCTTCCTGCCGTCACCTTGAAGCCATCTCTTACCGGTTTACGAGGGCACCCACGAAAGTTTCGGTACACTTGCACTTAGAGTCATCCTTGGGGGATAGTGTGATATAGGTACTGTAATGCCTGTTACGAATACTGGCCTGAGAGCTGTGGGTTGGGTTTATGACTTGCACTACTCGTTCGCATGCCACCGAAAGACATGAAACGTTTAAACTCCTTTTGCTACCTTTTTGATGGCGACTTCCATCCTAGTACTCCAGTATATCGCGCTAACGATTTCTCGGCTTATGACATGGAACCAATTTCAGTGTTTGCGCATATCGCTTGTTATTTCATAATTTTTGACTTGACAGTTTTCGTGACGCGTCCACTGACTGCGACGGCGCTGAAAGACGTGAACCATGTTCGAAGAAAGAGCAACGATGCGTTCAATTTCGTTAAGCTCGAAACAGTATGTGCAATCAAAAAAAGAACTTCGTGTAGAACGATGATGTTAGGATCTAGCGTTCGTTTAAAAGAGTTGATAAACGAGGATATCTACTGATTGATCGACAGTCTGTTAAAGTAGTCCCCGCACGTGTACGTTGCCCTGATGCGGTGAATCACAGGTCACGAAATCTTATCATCTGACACGGAAAAGTGGATAATCTTTTTCACCGTCGAACCGACGATCGATTTCAAGCTATTTTCACTCGCCACAGATTGAAAAGTAACGTTTCGATTGAACACGTAATTTCAATCTGTACAAGTTCAGTAGAGAAAAACTTGGTTTTTCTGGTAGACGTGAAATGCATGGCTGACCATATGACAGATTTTACTACTTATTATAACGAAAGCATCATGATTTTGTATCAGATACACTGAAATTTTTTGTAATATGTAAATGTAATATAAAGAGAAATATAAAAATTGTAATATAAATTATATGTTTAATATAAATAATGTTTTATATTTTTTGAAATTTTGTTTAAAATGTATATTTGTATATTTAAATAATTAAACTCTAGTTATGCGTAACTACTATATTATATGTAAACATATGCATATTTATATGTAATAATTAGAGTTTAATTATTTAAATAAAAATCTTAAACAAAATTAAAAAATATGAAATACATCGCAGTTTATGTAATTATATAGGTATATAAAATGCTTAATGTATATTACGATATTAAAAAATTTTAGATACATATTACAGTTTTAAACAAATATAAAAAAACAAAAAACATAAAATAAAATTATTTCCAAAATAAACTTGACATCGTAAAGATACATCGACGACATTGCGATGTTTAAATGCAAGACAACTTCTGCTCTTTCTGAAATAACTTCCGCGCGATAACGTGTTAACACGATAATATCTATACATACTAATTAAGCATCGGATCGATGAGGAGTCGGGAGTATAATTGCTTTATACGTTATAATAAATTTTGGCATTCTGAGAAAGCAGTGCAGATTGTATAAACAGAAACATAATCCGGCGTCTACTTGTTTAACGCAGGACGTTCGATCATTTATCTATCCTAAGGGGACTCCGGTGGTCGAATACCATGCAACTGACGTTGGTGTCTACGTGTGTTTCTCGCTATCCTAAGAACGTGTCTCCAGTACGAGGAAGGCGGGTCTTACGGTTTGTGATGGCGGAGGGCACGTGAACCCCGACGGGCGCATGCGAACCACCAACCCTAAAGCTCACGGTAGACCAGAAAGGATCACGTTCTCCCTCTCGTCTCTCATTCTCTCCCTCTTTCTCTTTCTCTCTCTCTCTCTCTCCCTCCCCCTCCCCCCTCTCTCTTTCTCCTCTCTCTCTCTATCTCTCTTTTACTCACTCTCTCTCCATCTCTCCCTACCGCTCTTTCTTACCCTCTCTTTTACTCCAGCCGCTACCGAGCCGGGTAAACCCCTCGTGTGTCAGTCCGCACCGAGATTCCGGCGCGAATCGTCCTTTCCCGTCGTGGCGTCACGCCAAGTTCTAGATGGATGTCGCTGATCCGCATTATTGTGTCAGCGATTTACGTCGTCGCGCAGGTGTTCCTCGCTCGTCCATCCCTTGTGGAAGGTCAGTGATGAAGTTCGTCGTATGCTAACATTGAGAGTAATTGCTGTCTGCTTATGTTCGAAAGGGGCACGTTCTGTGCGTGAATAGGGTTGTACGTGACTTATTCGGGTTTATATAGCGTTGTGAATCAATTCCGCAAAGTTTGTTTTGGCTACTCTGCGAAGTTAATGTTAATTACATCGTAAAACTGCCACAAGATATGTTACGATATTTGCTGTAACATAGTATGTCTTTTCGTATTTGCAACTCGTAGTGCTCTTATTATTTCTCTATATGCAGGCAACGTAAGTTTATATTAAAGTTATAAACGCGAACGTGCAAAAGACGATGTAAGAGACAAAGAAAAGCGGTGGGTGAGTTACCATTAGAGCTTAGTGCGCTCTGAATCAATAAGCATTTTTTGTATAACATATTCTCGATGCGTGTTTATTAAATTGTACATCATTTTGTACAGATAAAAAATTATATAAGTAATAATCCTATTATTATCCCGCTAATTAAAATTGGCGTGTCACGTTTTTTTGAAGTCTCTTTTCAAAGGGATGTTGGAGTACTCCGATTTCGATGTGGCTTCGTATTCTGGGGTTTTAGTTAAATTTCGAATATACAGCGTATCTTTAAACTTAAAAATTTATTTTTAAAAACATTATTTTTAAAAACATTTTTAAGGTACTTCCATCTATGACTTTTGATCTATTTATGTTCAATTTCATGTAAATAGTTTCTAAAAGAATTGCACAACGAGTATTTTATATTGAAGTTGATGCATACGAATATCCTAATATTACTTTTTTTATTATCAAGTATTAGTTGGAAAACAGGTTGGCACGTCGCTTTGCGGTGCCGTGATTGTAATTCCGAGATTTGAGTTGGCCGGTAACTTTCGGCAGTTTGCGTGCTACAGGATTTCAGCATTAATTTAATGACATGCCGTAACACGCCGCGATGCAAGCAAGTAACGACGCGTCATGCACGATAAACTGTACATGATAGGTACACGACATTTTCATTTTATTTGTATAATCTCCTTCTGCCAAGAAGAAGCGACTTAACAGCGTGTCTATTATAATGGTGAATTTGATTACTCGCACTACATTGGATCAGTGCGTATTAAAAGCTGCTTTACATAAAATATTTGAATACAGTGTAATATTTGAATACAGATACAATATAATCAACTTTGACAATGAAATGATACATATATATTTTGTTAAATAACGTGACAATATTATTACTAGACAGTTAATCACATTTAAAATATTTATATACTTTTACATTTAACTTTGCTAATTTCATGTAAAGCAGCTTTTAGTATGCACTGATCTAGCGTAATGCTAAGTGACCGAATTCGCTATAAGTTTTCCAATTCAAAGAGTAAAGATGCATCCGAATTAAATTTACCAATAACTGATAAACATCTTTGATATCCAATTAGCAAATGAAGTTTTAACGATGTTTTATTGATATTAAAAACGTTATTTATTTAACATTATCTTGCTACATGGATATTAAATAATATTTTTTTAAATTTTATAAACACTAATATTGTATTCGACGAATTCTTTTTAAATACGACAGTTACTATGTTTTACATATTTTAAATTAAATTTGCAAGTTGCCACGAACAGATTGTCTATCAAGCTAAATTTCCTGTAAACACAGATTGCTCCATTATCAAACAGCGTGTCAGTTTTATGTAGACAAAAACGTGTAAAGTATCGCATACGTCTACGATAACGTTATCATGAGAAATTTAATTTCTCTTTCATGTTTCTTTGCAGTCTACTTTTACTTCAGCTTTCGGAATCAAGATAAAATTTTCTAGGTAGAGTTAGCGTTAGCACAAAGAACACGCAAAAACTTGTCTTGATTTATCTAGAAATCACGTTTTCAACGAAACTCGAGATTATAGTTCGAGATTATAGAGATGTACACATCGGAGTATGGCGGGTATCTTACCCACCGATTGGTCCGATCTCTCGATTCTTCTTGCCGTGGCGCTATTATCCTCCAATATCCTGATACATTATTTATCCCCATCTATAAAACCTCAGAGTTTTCATGAAGGCGAGAAACCTTCCCTAGCAGGGAATTTTTTCCCAATCCTCCTGGCACGATCCTTACCCGCCGACAATAACGAACGGACGAGACGGCGAGTACGAGTGAAGCTTTTCTACCTTCCTCATCGTCTTTTTTCTCTTCACTCACTTCGCTCCCTTTTCTCGAGCTCGTCCCACCTACCAAAAGCCTTCCCACATTGACTGCCAAAAAAGCCTTGGCAACGGCACGACACTCATTTAATTTAAGGATAACAAAGCGCTATCCGAGACAAATCCCAGGATTAGTTTTACGGCGTTCCTATTTACACTTCAGTCAGAGGATCACTGTGTTTCACATTTCTCTATACATATATTTTCACCGCGACGCACATTTTCGTATAATATACTGAATAAATAAAATGTTTTTCAACAAAATCATCAGACAACGTTGTAATTTAGATTGTAAAATTTATGTCGTACATCTGACTGTTTTAAAAAATTACTTTTTTTACATATTATAGTTATCATAATCTCAAATATTTTTAAAGTAATACAAGATTATTATTATACCAATTAAATATAATTAGTATTATTGTATGTAAAAAGTCAATCAAATTATTGATATTTTTGAAATAATTGATTTAATATACCAGAACTTCTAATAATTTGCAAATATTTTCGTAATATTGCATTTCACAATAATAAAAAATTTTTTAATTAACTGTAATATATTTATGTACATTTCAATATATATAGCATTTTATATGAAAAATTAAATTTAATAAACTCTCTCTTTCTCTTTTTCTCTCTTTTTCTCTATTTCTCTAATTCTTATTAAAGAGAAAACTGCTGCGTTAAGTTTTATATGTTAATGTGTTAATGGATAAAACAATATTATTTTTATCCAAATCTACTTAAAATAGTAATGATTTTAGATTTTAATTAGATTGAGAAGGCATTTTCTAATTAAATTGTAAATATTAGACTATTTATTTAATCTATTCTCTGAAGAAGAGAAATCAATGCTAAAATAATTTTTATTGTAGTACATAAAGCGCAGAATATAAAGGAATGATTATATTTAGGCAAATAATACTTTTTAAGTATTACAAGTTTCTTGAAATGTATTATTAAAATTATCTTCAATAGTATTAAAATTATCGTTAATAACGGTAGCACAGACCATGAATCACATTCCATGTGCTGCGATCTTACGCATACCCAAATTAGATTGGCCATGATTGACTCATTTGAATCGATGCGCACCATTGTTCGCTGTATGCCATTGTGTGCATGTTGTATGGTATGGACCGGTCATTAATATACAACGCTACAAGGCGTTATTCAGAAATGAAAATTAGGTGAGAGATTTAGCGAAATATTGATTTAATACATTACTATGAGATATATCTTATGAAGTAAAATATTATTAGTGAAATTAACCAAATTAATTGTTTTAGATTTGAAGCCTATTCGATACGATCTGTAATTTATTTTAGATTTCAGAATAGAATTTTATTTATAATTTTATGTGCTGTGTATTTTAATACGCACATGTTATTTGATATATATTTTATATATGTATTCTGATTACTTCGTATTACACGATATTACATATATTATACGTATTACAAATAAAATTACAAATATAATTAATAAAAAATTTATTACGATATAAAAACAATAAAAATATCCGTTTTATTAATGTAAATTCTATATTAATATTAATAAAGTATAGATCGATATAAATATTATAATGTTCAGAATCTTTTTATATATAGAGAGAGAGAGTGTGATCGGGTTTTTAATAATTATAATAACCATATTAATTGCATAATAAGAAATAATAATAGAGTATAATAATAATATGTTTATTAATAATAATAAGAATATTTATAACTCTTCTCTTTGATAATAATTTAAGAAACAATTATCGTACACATTAGAAGTTCTTGCGCGCACACTTAATAAAAGTATATGCGCTACTTCAGCGCTATCACGTAAATCTATGCGTGATATTAGATTTAACTCTGCTGGTCTTTTCAAATTTACTGTGCGATCACACTGTTTGATTCAATATGATTCTAAAAAATTAAAAATTTAAAAAAATTTACAAAAAAAATATATATTTCTTATTAACAAACGAAGTCATAAAATGCCAGAAAAGAGTTTTTAAGTGAAATGTTAAAAAAAAAATTAATTACACTTTGAGTCAAATAAACCTGAATAGATTA
>NW_017297335.1:0-15441 GCF_001594075.2 Trachymyrmex cornetzi
TAAGACGATCTTCGCCAAGACAGTCTTAAGTACTGACTTGAGCTCGGACTATGAATACCGGCCCTAGATTTATCAGAGACGTGAAACCGGCTTAAGAGTCAGTATGACAAATGTGCTAAGGAGAATACTAAAGGCCGACATATTATGAAACTGCCTTTAAACTATGTCAAACAAGATAAGACGTGTAGGATAATGTGAGATAGAATGTATAGGATAAAATGAAATAGAAATATGTCACTAGTACTATAAATGGTTGCCAAGTCACGCAATTGGTCAGATTACAACAGCGAATCAGAATGCATAACACCGGTTGCGCCTCTCTGATAAATCTAGGACTCTAGTACTAACCAAAGACTTATGGTACGTTTCCACTGAGCGCGTCATGCGTCGCGTCATCGAAGGAGAGAAAGAGAGGGATTGTGTATTTATATAATCTTAAAACATATATAAATGGAACGGGCATTGCCTATACTTCCCATGGCTCGCGCTGATGCAAACGTCTGTGCGAGAGAGAAAAGTAGTAAGGGATAAATGTTTCCAATGCGCATGCGCAGCATCACGTTTTACACATCTGTGTAATGTACGAATGTGTAAAAACACTAAACCAACTGCACAATTCACATAGATGACGGTGCTGCGCGTGCGCATTGCGAACATTTATCCCTTACTACCTTTCTCTCTAGCACAGATGTGGCTTCACCTTTAGCGCCCTATGCCCCATCCATTTATATATGTTCTAAGATATAAATACACAACCCCTCTCTTTCTTTCCTTCAACGACGCGACGAGTGATGCGCTCAGTGGAAACTCATAGCGTTTTCGGCCCGACCGGGTTTGCACCAACCTGGGTTGGATTAATGGCGTTTTGCGCTTCCCTATTGGTAGAGCGTGTGACATCAACCAATAGGAAAGATTAATCCAACCCAGGTTGGTGCAAACCCGATCGGGCCGAAAACGCTATCAGCCATATGGTACGTTTCCACTGAGCGCATCATGGCTCCGGCACACCAGCGCGATGTTCGTCGCGCGCGACACGCGATATCCAATGAGAGTATACACGCGTCACGTCGTCCATCGCGTCACGACGCGACGCGAAAGAGAGAAAGAGTGAAGTTTAAATATGTACACAACCCCTCTCTTTCTCTCTTTCGCATCGGGTTGCACCCAGTTGGACACGGCTCAATTGGACACGAGCCACTCACAGCGCTTGAGACTACAAAGCTCCTAAGCACCGGTCGCTGTGATTGGTGGTGTCTAATCGAGCCGTGGTCAATTGGGATCACCCCAGCGGGGTCTACAATAGAAGTCATAGCAGTCGTAGAGTCTTAAGTCGTAGAAAATTAACCAATCACAGTAGAATATGAGAAAAATAATAGACTATGATTGGTCAATTTTCTACGACTTAAGACCCTACGACTGCTACGACTTCTATTGTAGACCCCGCATAAAGCCTCGTTTACAATAGTCGCACAGGTTGTGTCGGATGTCGCGAGTAGTAGCATCGCATGAAAATTTGTCGCATGCCGCAAGAGTGTCGCTAAATGAGCGTCTACAATAGTCATAACAATTGTTTGCACGCAATTCGATGACAAATTCTAAACGTCAATTTGCTGTGCTGTGATTGGCTGAGCTCATGCGACATGCCTGTCGCAGTCACAGAAAGTTGAAGTTGGCTCAACTCTGTACGACAAAAGCTCTTGCGACTACGACAATCATGCGACTATATGCGACACTTTTGCGACATTTCATACGACATGCGACACAGCTTGTGCGACTATTGTAGACGAGGCTTAAGACTTAAGCAGTAAGCGAATTGACCAATCATAATAGAAACCGTAAGACCATACGTAAGCAATAGCGAATCCAACATATTGATTTCGTTACTGCTTAAGTCTTACGTCTTAAGTTTTTCTATGTGCCAAGGCCTTAAAGGCCCGTCTACAATACACGGAGTAAGAAGTAAGAGTAAGAAATTGACCAATCACAGTCAAATGTGAGAAGAATAATCGACTGTGATTGGTCAATTTCTTACTCTTACTTCTTACTCACTGTATTGTAGACAGGCCTTAACACGCAAGCAGTAAGTGAATTGACCAATCACAGTAGAGACCGTAAGGCCAGTAGCGAATCCAATGTTACGATTTCTTCACTGATTACGCCTTACGGCCTTACGTTTTTCTATGTGCTCCGAGCTTGAGGAAATCGTAACATTGAATTCGCTACTGGCCTTAAGCCGTAATCACACTAGCGATTGGCGATTGTGATTGACGATTGAGGATTACTTTTCAACCAATCAGAGCCTGAAAGTCATCGATTTCTTTGCTCCGATTGGTTGAAAAGTAATCCTCAATCGTCAATTACAATCGCCAATCGCTAGTGTGATTACGGCTTTACGGTCTCTACTGTAATTGGCCAATTCACTTGCTGCTTGCGTGCTACGGCCTTACGTTCTTGTATATGTCATGGGCTTAACCCGAATAGACCCGCCGTGACCTGTCGTTTCGTGGGGGTGGCACCCAGTTGGACACGGCTCAATTGGACATGAGCCACTCACAGCGCTTGAGACTACAAAGCTCCTAAGCACTGGTCGCTGTGATTGGTGTCCAATCGAGCCGTGATCAATCGGGATCACCCCTTCTGACGTTCTGACTTGCAGCTTATTGTAAAAGGCCCGTTGTTATTTTATTTTGAACATATATTTGACAATTTTATGGAGAAATCTAGGATCTTTTTGGAGCTCACTTAGGGAGATTTAGGGAGATTCCGAGATTGTTTTACGGGAAAATCGACGAAAGCACCTGGCAACACTGATCAGGGCACCTATTATGGAAATGCTAGGAATGGATTCCGATCGGAATTATTTCGTTTTCCCCAGGAAACACAATAGTAATCTAGGGAATAATTGAATAATTCGGAACAGAATCTATTCCGAACATTTCCATAATAGGTACCCTGGGCCCCTATTCTGTAACTGTTTTTTTTTTGTCGGTGTCGTTGTGCAGCTTTTTTACTATTTAAAATATCTGCGCAACGACACCGACACCTGTCGGTAGGCGTGTAAAGACAGTTACAGAATAGGGCCCCAGGGGTTAAATTCTTGAAAAGAAACGTATATGAAAGTCTAGAGAAATACTATAGTATACGTAACGTATACTGTAGCATTTCCCTAGACTTTCGCATACATTTCTTTTCAAGAATAGAGCCCCAGGTTAGTTTTGATTTCTGCTAGTACATGGAAACTGGAAAGTAGAAACCCATGAAATAAGAATAAAATCAACAAACAATTGTCTGGGACATGAAATTTATAATACCATGATTTCAAGCTTGATTTCACGTTTGACATTTATAGAACGCTATAAGTCTTATCTGAACGTTTGTTTCACAATATAAACAAATCACATTAACGGAGCATATTGAAATGGAGGTTCCTATCGAGACACGAAAACCATCGAAGATCGGCTTATTTTTTATTGCCGCTACAGGTTCGTTAATATTGTTGTTTTTATTAAATTTAAATTAATCGGTTGCGCTGATTTTTCAATAAGCTGGTCTCTCCCTGTGCCGCCAGGCGGGATTGCAACAGCGATTAGCATCGTGTGTTTTCCATTTATCAGCCCTGCATTTCGCAAGATATGTTTGCCGTACGTGCCAGCTACGCGTCAACAAATAAAGAATATTATTCGAGCGTTAAACAACCGCTCCGGTTCTTTGATTGATCTCGGCAGCGGCGATGGACGTATTGTAAGTATGATAATCATGAGTCACATGCGAGTTATCAAATCACAAGTAAAGAATATTATGGTTACTTTTCTTTTAGGAGACATAATCGACACAAGTGTCGTTTTATCTTTGTTATTTATTGAATGTCAAGGAAAATAGAATGACATTTATGTGAATTGCTTTCCTTTTAGAAGATTGGGTACTTTCCAGCTAGAGACAGATAATACAGTGAGTACTTTCCAGCAAGAGATACAAGGTCCATTTTTTAATTCCTATATGAACTAGACTGCATTGGATCCTTTCTTGTTTTTGCCAAATACCAAATATATATCTAGTTCACTTTAAGTTCTAAAATTGTATTACTATTATTTAGCATAGAAAACAAATCTACAGTATATCACACTGATCATTTCAGCTTTATTTAATATTGACTAACAAAAAGGATATAATAATTCACTATGTTATATTGTATCATCTGTGTCTTGCTGGAAAGGATCCAAAGTCTCCTAAAGAAAATTAGCCTATATGTACACATATAAAAAATATAATTTTATATATTTAAAATAAGTAAAAAATGCAAGCCAATTTAAGTTGATACTGAACGGTAGCATGTAAAACTTGTGTATAACATAAAACCTGTTCTTTTTGGCTGAACTTTTGCACTAGTTCATTTTTCTTCTTTTTTTCTCCTGAAGGAAAAAAGAAGACAGATGGACTGGTGCAAAAGTTCAGCTAAAAAGAACAGGCCTAATAATTGACAATTACATACGGTTGACCACAATTTAGGTCATCTTTATTGTAACAAATAAATAATATGTTTGGTAATTATTTAGAATACAGGGCCTCACCTCCGATTTTGATTATTAAATTAGGAATAAGGGTCAATACGTTTAAATATGGAATATTACATTAAATTTTGATATAACATAAATGAGACGCTTTGTAAAACCGATTATATGTCACGAGTATAATGTCAAAAGTAATCGTTCATGGATAAAATCTTCAATTGACTATTCTATTTAGAAGAATACATATTTTGATAGTCTGAAATTAAAATATCAAACTGAAATATTAAATGCACGATAGAATATTTCAGTTCAATTTTTACAAGCTATTCAAAAACTTATATTATAATTTAAGGTCTTATCAGTCGTCAAATAGAGCACATGCATATCTGGTAAAACGCTTACCAGGTATGTAAATATGAAACCGGAATTTACCAATAGATGACCATAGCTGTCAATGTAGTTGCCGTCAGACCGCGTCATTGAAGCCATTTCCTTGTTCTGACATCTGACAAAGATTTTCAACTCACAACAATACAAGTTTCATACAACAGTATAGTTTGTAATAGCGTTGAACATGTCGAATTTTGTACCTGGAAACTACGACTTGCGGACAGCATTGATTTTCTGTTACCATTTGAAGAAAACTGCTGCAGAATCGCATCGAATGCTTGTCGAAGCTTACGGTGAGCATGCTCTAGGTAAATCACAGTGCTTTGAATGGTTTAAAAAATTCAAAAGTGGTGATTTTAACGTGAGAAACGAAAAACGTAGAAAACCATCGAAAAAGTTTGAAGACAGCGAATTGCAAGCATTGTTGGATGAGGATGACGCTCAAACTCAACAACAACTCGCGGATCAATTGAATGTGACACGAGAAGCCGTTTCCATACGTTTGAAATCCATGGGAAAGATCCAGAAGATGGGAAAATGGATTCCACATGAACTGAATGAAAGACAGCGGGAAAACCGAAAAACCACTTGCGAAATGCTGCTCGCCAGGTACAAAAGAAAGTCATTTCTCCATCGAATTGTGACTGGCGATGAAAAGTGGATATATTTTGAGAATCCTAAGCGTAAAAGATCATGGGTAACTCCAGGCGAACTATCGACATCGACTGCAAGGCCAAATCGCTATGGACGGAAGACAATGCTCTGTGTTTGGTGGGATCAGAAAGGTGTGATCTATTATGAGCTGCTAAAACCTGGCGAAACCGTTAATACTGAACGCTACCGACAACAAATGATCAATTTGAATCAAGCTTTGCGTGAAAAATGACCGGAATATCAAAAAAGGCAACACAAAGTGATTTTGCTTCATGATAATGCACCATCACACACAGCAACTGGTCAAGGAAACGATTGAGGCGTTTGGTTGGAAAATACTTTCGCATGCGGCTTACTCACCAGACTTGGCTCCGTCCGATTACTACTTATTTGCATCGATGGGACACGCACTTGCTCAGCAGCGATTCACTTCTGACGAAGATGTACGAAAATGGCTAGATGACTGGTTTGGCTCAAAAGAACTTTTTTTGGCATGGCATCCACAAATTGTCAGACAGGTGGGAAAAATGTATAGCTAGCGATGGGCAATACTTCGAATAAAATATTTTTTTATCATTTTCATGCAATAAAAGTATATTTTCTATTTAAAAATTCCGATTTCTCATATTTACATATTTGGTATTCCAAGAATTCTTAACTAATAAAGAGCATCAGAACAAGTGAGCGTATTTATAACTGTTAGAATCATAAATAAATATAGGATAAAGGTATGGGCGTCAACTTTTGTGGGAAATGTATGGAATACTCCATACATCAGAATTTTTCATGTATAAAATTTCACACATGAACTAGATTTTCAAAATAATTAGTGTTGATAATAACTAGTGCTTTTTTCTGCCTTGAGAAGATTGAAAATGTATATTGTTCTACACTGCAGCAAGTTCAATTTCAGAGATTAGCCTTTTATTTATAATATTTTTTCCTTGTCTAAAATCTTAACATTGTTCCAGTCAGTTATTTATATATATTATATACATTATATAACGGGATATAATTTTTTATGCATTAAATGTAAGTATTTAATAAAATGAAATTTCTGGAGTATAATTTTTATGAACAATTCTTATTAATATAATTTTATAAATATAAAATTTTAATTAATGACCAGAAGTTTAACAAGAGTATTCTTAAAAAGAGTATTCTTAAAAAAATACAGTTGGTAACCCTATACGCAAGAGACATACTCCGTGAAATGCAAAACAAGGATAAACTTTTTCTCTCTTCCAACGATCGCAACCAATGAGACAATTTATAAATAATAAATAAATAAAATAATAAGTGGCTTAAGTTTAAAAATTGTAAACAATAAGGAGCATCCAGCCACAACGCTTGATGTGTTTAACTTAAAGTATATATTTCAAAATAAAATTAGGTATAATTTATAAATAGGTCCTCACAGCAGCAAAGCGTGGCTTTAAAGCCTATGGTATCGAGTTAAATACCTGGCTAGTATGGTATTCGAGGCTTCAAGCACTGATTAACGGTCTATCGAGCAACACTGTGTTTCACAAACAAGATTTATGGAAACACCACCTAGGAAAATATGATAATGTCGTTATATTTGGAGTAGATCAAATGGTACATTTTTCCTTAATATTCATTGTGACTCTTGAGAAAAAAATAAAATGTATATCAAGAAGTCATCTTTTTTATAGATGGAAGATATTGAAAAAAAGTTTAAAAGCGAATTGCGCAAAGATTCTCTCGTAATCGCATGTAGATTTCCTCTTCCTAACACGCATCCTGTTATGACGATTGGACATGGAGTTGACACCATTTGGGTTTACAAGATACCTCAGAGTTGAATTTAAGGTAACAAAGGATATATACTTAGATTTAATAAATTACAATACAAAATAATTGTTGTGTATTTAATACTATTATGTGTTTATTGAAGTACATAAAACATACAACATTAACGATCTTTGTATTTACAGTGAGAAAATAAATCTGTATTATTCCTAAATTAATGTGCCGTGAATAATTAAATAAATTATGTCATTTATTATGTTTACGAAATAGTTCTGACCTACTTATATAATTTCTATATCATGCTTTCTTAAATTTTAATACATTTTTCAACTCATAAATATCTGTTATTATAACGGACTACTCACTACTCAATGCAATAAATATACATTTTGCACCTAACGTTTTTCTATCTGTTACATTTAAATCTACTTTTTTAAATGTAATTTTTGAACACTAGAGGATTCTTTTAAAATGTATAATGATATGTACGTATAATGATACGCAATTGCATTTATAAATAATTAATATTAAGTATTATATACATAAATGCAATTGCATATACACAGTCTATAAGATTTTAATTATATGATTAACGATCTGTAATAAAAAACTGAGCAATGAGATTTGAAAATCCGATAACAGGTATAGCTAAATGAAATAATATCGAACATATACCTAGCTTTCCTTCTTTCTTCAAAATGGATAAATGTAGTAAATTCGGGAAAGTAAAAACGTAGATAAGTCCGCTTAAAGCGCCAGTATACCTGACAATAGTTCCGATGTAAGGTACAAACGTCGCGAAAATGATACATATAGAAACTAATACGAGATTAATGAAGAGCACTAAGCCTCTATTAGACGCTCTTTTCCATATCCATGAGAGTAACTGAATACGTAGCATATACGCGAGTAAAGGATAGACAGTCACTAATTGAAAAAGTAGCACTATACGAGCACCTATTGTAAGGCCATCCCATTTTTGAAAATTATTTAGTAGGTTCTACAATAAAATAAGATCTAGTTTAGGAAATACATAAATTGTTATGTCATATTGAATATTTTATCATTTTTACAGAAAGATATTATGCGTACTTACATCTTCTATGCACGACTTAGGCAGTGGAAAGCACATAAAAAACGCTACTCCAACGATGATATAAGTTAACGTGACGAGGAAATATGCTATGGTTAAATCCCTTCCCTAAAAATAAAATCTATTTATTCTCTGCAAGGGATCAATATACAAGAAGAAAATACGATTTAAAGTAACTAACATTCTTTTCTTGATTGCGATTACTCTGCATTATGTTGATTACAATATTGTGGATGAAGAATGACATTGCTAACAACCCGGTAAGTGCGGGAAACGTGGGCCGTATTACCCAACTTGTTGTCCATTCGACTTGGCCCATGTTGATGCCCCACGACGCTGATTTGATCACAACGAAGATAATCAGATACATAACTGACACTGTTCCTGTGAAATACATATTAAAAATTTATATCTCGTAATAGCAGATTTTTAATCAGAATTGTATATACGATAAGATATTAAAAGCATATATATTCAAATGGTATATTAAATATAAAAATGGTTAATGATGTATATATATATATAAATATTAATAAAGCCAAAAACATAGGCACTGTATTTCGTAAATCCCATGCTGGTCCCAGTACATCATATGTTTTCTCATATGTTACAATGGTATTATTGTCTTTCGGGCACAAAACTGTAAATCGAAGTGATAAAACCACTTCAGTGGAGACATTATTCTCGAGGAATAAATTAAAACTTTGTATCTATACATGTATATATACCTTCTTTATATGAAATGTTCTCAGATACACGATGTGTTGACCAGCCAGCTATACTATCTGCAAAATGAATATTGTTTTCCGAGATAGTTCACGAGGACACATATCTTATATTTATGTTTAGGACGAGAATATTTACCGTAAATAAAATTGATGCTATTATACAGGAAATTGGCCATTAATATCCAGTAAGCTACAGTTGCGCCTAGCAATACAGCAATACTAAAGATTCTAGCGATATGTTCTGCCCATTTGCCGAGATATATTCGGCACAAGTCTAAAACTTCTATATCTGATCCACCACCTAATTAATCATAATATTATTAATTATAATAAATAATTATATCACACGTTATGATTTGTGATAAAAGTTTTATGATAGAAGAGTTTTTTACCATGATATGCATGTGCAACTATGAGACGATAAGCGGTGTACAGGCATAAACCGCTCATCAGCAAGTTGAGGATAATTCCAGGAAAGAATCCGGCCATCATAATTCCCCATGGCATCGTCAATAATGACGATCCCAGTATTGTATTCCAAATTGAAAATCTAAAACATATATAAAAATTAAATAGGTTTGTATTATTTTCATAATATATGTAATTTTCACAGAATAATACATAATCATGTATATTCTATATACAGGGTGTCCCAAAATTCGCGCATTCGGAGTACAAGACATGATACTTTATGCTAAAACAATTTTTTCCTTTTGCGTCTGACAAGTAGTTTTTGCAGAAGAACAAGTTGAAGTTATACGAGTAAACACAAAAATTATTTATCGGACGCAATTTTGCTAAAGGAAAAAGTTGTTTGTTTTAGCATAAAATATCATGTTCTATACTCCGAATGTGTGAATTTTAGCACACCCTGTATACATAATATATACATATAATTCTATGTTAAATATCTTTCGTAATTTTATTCTAATTCTCAAATTTATGAAATATCTCAGAGAAAGAAATTAGCAATTGAGATCGCATTGAAAAATTTCTAGTCGTTTTATCATAAAAATGCGAATTAGCTCGGATGTCCTATATACAAGTGCTATATGCACAAGTGTATGGGATATACTTATCAGCAATTTCCTCTTAAATAATGTGTATATTACGTTACGTTCATGTCACACAAACATTTCTCTGATAATCGACACTTTGTATATCGTGTTCATGCTCATAAAAAGATATTCCTATCTGTCTTGTTCACAAGACCAATTGCGCATTAGAATGCCCATTATCGTCATATTTTTATTACTCGGTTATCTAATACGAATCCTATAGTCTTATCATAGGCGTATTATATACAGGATGTTCGGAAAGTGTTGGGACACTTATCATGGAAAGTATAAGTATTACAGAAAAGTGTTTCAGACAAAAGTTGTAGAGTTCAAAAAAATCTATTAGGTATTAAACTTAATTCCTGCCGTTTTTCGTCTCCAAAATTGATTTGTTTCGAAGGGAAGATGAATGAATACCTTAATCAAAGTAATTTTCTCCATTTTCTACTTTATTACTAATTAATAATACTTTATTAATAATACTTTGATTAAGGTATTTCCCTTCGAAACCAATCAATTTTGGAGACGAAAAACGGCAGGAATTAAGTTTAACACCTAATATTTACTAATCACATCCATTTGACCTTGGGTGGCGTCGCCAAGGTCACATCAATTTTTTAAAATGAAACATCCCATTTTTTATTGCGTATTCTTATAGTACATTTCAAGAGCTTTCCAAAACACTATAATAAAATTTCTTCATTAAATACTTTTTGAGTTATGAGGCTTGAAAGTCATATTATGTACAGGCATTAGCATTACCCAAAGTGTTCGACCGACGGCTAAAATCTCTTGAATGTTCAGAATCACGACCTGGATAACATTTATCAAGATCAAAACTATTGGAGGTTGTACCTCTTATTTTCATTTTTAGAAATAAATTTTTAGTGCAAAAGTGAAAATAAAAGGAAACTCCAATGACCTTGATCTTGACAAATATTATCTAGGTAATGATCCTGAACATTCAAGAGATTTTAGTCATCGGTCGGACACTTTGGGTTACGCTAATGTCGGCACATACTATGACTTTCAAGCCTCATAACTCAAAAAGTACTTAATGAAAAAATTTTATTATAGTGTTTTATTATAGTGTTTGAAAGCTCTCGAGATGTGCTATAAGAATATGCAATGAAAAATGGGGTGTTCCGTTTAAAAAAATTGATGTGACTTTGATCTGACCTTGACGACGCCACCCAAGGTCAAATGGATGTGATCAGTAAATAGATCTTTTCGAACCCTACAACTTTTGTCTGAAACACTTTTCTGTAATACTTATACTTTCCATGATATTCAGGTGTCCCGACACTTTCCAAACACCCTGTATATACGCGTGGCGTACGGACCGCGAGTATACCCGCGGTCATCAAAATGACATCTTGACAAAATAACATCTTTAATGTTAACTTGTTTGTTCGGTACTTTCGATATGTTTGCATAAAAAATGAAGGCGCTTAATGATGAAATTAAGTTTTGACTCTCGTCCAACAGATAAGTAAAAAAAATTAGAACAAAGATAAATAATAAAATTAGAATGAAAAAAAGATACTTGATAGGTTAAGAAATCGAGTGTAGATTGCACCATATCCGAAAGTGTCTTGATCGAAAATATTCAGAAATCACGCGGTTATCTCGCGGTCGCAAAGGAGGTGTATTGTTACGTACGATTTCGTGAAGTGGCTTTTATAATGTCCAATTAAGTTCAACGGTAGGATAAAGATACATGCATTGTTCTTGATCCATATATATATGGATCCATATATATATGGATCAAGAACAATGCATGTATCTTTATCCTACCGTTGAACTTGATTGGACATTATAAAGGCCACTTCACGAAATCGTACGTAATAATACACCTCCTTTGCGACCGCGAGATAACCGCGTGATTTCTGAATATTTTCGATCAAGACGCACTTTCGGATATGGTGCAATCAACACTCGATTAACCTATCAAGTATCTTTTTTTCATTCTAATTTTATTATTTATCTTCGTTCTAATTTTTTTTACTTATCTGTTGGACGAGAGTCAAAACTTAATTTCATCATTAAGCGCCTTCATTTTTTATGCAAACATATCGAAAGTACCGAGCAAACAAATTAACATTAAAGATGTCATTTTGATGTCAAAATGATGATAAATGCCATCAAATTGTTTGCTGGGTAACGACTAATACTTGTCTCATTTTTTAAATTTCTAATCTTGCTATATATTATTTTTAATTTATCGTCTTCTCCTTCTGTTTATCTTCTTAGAAAAATACATTATAAAAAAATAGAAAAAGAAATAAAGAAAAACTCAATTAATACTAGAAATTTAACTGCCTATTACGGTCGGAGCTGGATCTTCGTTGCTTTTTAATAATTCAATCTTGAATTACTAATATATACTATATATGTACTTGCATATATACCATATTATAGTCTTTTTCTAACTGCGCGCCGAATTGTTTTTCCGGACTAAATAAACGCAATTAAAACTACTCTAGTAATCGCGAATTAAATTGACAAGCAATTTTAATAATTTGATGCTACCATCAAGCATCATATATTATAAAGATGTTAATATATAAAAACTGTTAATAAATTTATTGCGAAAAATATTACCTCGGCCGGGACGTGAACCCGGATCTCTTGTAAACCGTACGAGCCAGTAGACTACCGAGGCCTTAGTAATATTCTTCGCAATAATCGGTACACTAAGGAAACAACGTCTTTCTTTCAGGCGACGTAATCTAAACAATATATTTATATTTTAAATAAAGAAAAGAAAGAAACACAAAAATTAATTAGAAACATTTTGTATAATTTATGGTATATAATTTTATATAAGTATAATATGATCGACTATATATGATCGACGATTTTATATTATAAAGTTTATACTATAAATAGAGCATAATATAAAGTTGTGATTTACACTCGGATTTACATGACTATTTCAAACGTATCCATCTCTCTTTTTTTTAATTGTTCTGTTTATCCATTGGACGAATCGGAGCGAGACTTAATTTCATTTTTAAGATAAATTTATAATAAATTATAAAATCATAAACCGCATATGACAGCCTACGAAGAAAAATATTTACTAACAAAAATTTAAAAAAAGAAAAATTCAATCTTTCTCTATTAATTGAATATTAATCCTCCGCGAACCAGGTGGAAAATCAACATAGATCGTATGTGGATATATTTTATACCCCATGCTTTATCATAAATATACTATAATTTAGTATAATTGGTAATAACGCATTCTTCAGTTGCACAAAATCGGCAACATGCGCGAGGTACTTTTTAGGAAGTTATAGAAATTCATCTTGCTGAGATGTCGTATCCTATCTGGTTCACGGAGTGAAGTTTGATTAAAAATACCGCGAGTAATCGTTATTAACTGTTTCTATTTTTTAGATTAATATACAGGATGTCCTGCAATTTTTGGTCAAGCATTTTTGTATAAATAGAGCGGATTAAACTAAGTCGAAAAGTCCTGTACCAATTTGCAATTTTTGCAATAGTTAGCAAGATATATTAATTACTAAAAATCGCTGAATATTGGTTTCAAATAATTTTTTACTCAAATACTATCAACTTTACAAGAAAACAGCAAGAGTTAAAAATTGCTTATTTTCTTCTCATAAAGTTCTGAGAATTTTTTCAGAATTTTTTTAATACCGTATTTTCTTATGTTAAAAATAGTTGCCAATAAAAAAAAGAAAATGCAGTACTAAAAGGTTGATTAAAAAATCTGAAAAAATTCTTAGAGCTCTATAAGAAGAAAATAAACAGTTTTTGTCTCTTGCTGTTTTCCTGTAAGTTGATAGTATTTGAATAAAAAATTATTGAAGACCAATATTCGGCAATTTTTAGTAATTAATATGTTAACCATTGCGAAAATTGCAAAATAGTAGAGAACTTTTCGATTCAGTTTAGTCTGCTTTATCCACATAAAAGTGCTTGGCCAAAAATTGTGGGATGTCCTGTATACTTCTTGTGTAAAAGATAAACTCTGAAATTTTTTGATAATAATATTGTGTCCTTTATACTGATAAAATAAGGGTGCGACAAAAAGAACTCCCCAATTTCGAGGAGTTATTGTTCCGAGAGTAGTGGAGGTACAGAGACGAGGTGGTGCTCATTCGAAAGCTAATTAAATGCAGTTTTCAGTAGACGTCATGAGTTGGACCGGTTCATGAGCATTGTTTTGAGAGACATGTTCCCGTTTCATCTCATCTCCTTAAGGAGGGACATAAGGTGGCCACCACGATCTCCTAATTTAACCTCCTGTGATTTTTTTCTGTGGGGGTATCTTAAGGCTCACGTCTACGGCCATCGACTCTGAACATTAGACGAACTAAGAGCCGCCATCAGACAAGAAATCGAGGCTATTCCATCCGACAGGTGACCCGGAAGGTGATGGAAAACTTTCGAAATCGCCTTCAACTTCATTGATCGCAATGGTCGCCACTTGGACGATGTAATTTTTAAAACGGTGTAAAATTGCATTATATGTAAGATTCAGAAATAAAGTTTTTTTCCCTACTATATTCCGTTTTTATCCTATTGACTAACGAAATTGGGGAGTCCTTTTTGCCGCATCATGTATTAAATTTTTTATCACTTTTATTTTTATAATAATTAGTCTTTTTATTCTAAAAATTAGAAAAAGATAAATTTATATCGTGCACTTGATACGGGGGTAAAAGTACCGATTAGGGGATCCCCCCCTCCAATGACCTTGACCTTGACATATGTTGTCAAGGTCATAACCCTGAGTAATTTCCAACAGATTTTAGCCGTCACTCGCTCTCTGTAAAAAAGTTATTAATAATCAAAATTTCAAAAATGGCGTCTTATTTCTATACAATGGCTGCGTTCAGCAGAGAAAGCAGCTTTGCAACTGTTGTAAAATTCTTCAATATGATTGGTCTTGCTCGTAGTTCCTCATTGGATCTAAATGTATAAACTAATCATATTCAAGAATTTTACAACAGTTGCAAAGCTGCCTTTTCTGCTGAACGCAGCCATTTTTATTCAATATTTAAAGCATCTAATCTAATGGATACATCATACTCATAACTTCAAAAAAGGTATCAATTCTTTCGTCAAAATTATATATTATTTTAAATAAGAATTCGGCAAGATAATATATATACAGGGTGTCTCAGAAAATGTTACTGAAACACAGTGGGGACATAGATTGGATCAAGGGGAACAAAACAGTTTTGTACCATTTTGCAGTT
>NW_017297335.1:16015-18192 GCF_001594075.2 Trachymyrmex cornetzi
GCTCGTATTCGCCTATCTTTAAACGTTAATATCTCGTTAAATATTGCGTCAACTGCAAAATGGTACAAAACTGTTTTGTTCCCTTTGATCCAATCTATGTCCCCACTGTGTTTCAGTAACATTTTCTGAGACACCCTGTATATACATATATTTTTGAAATATATACATATATGTATATGCGCACAACTCATCTTCGACTCTTAGCCCCCCTCCCCCCTGCTTCAGGGGCTCACAACTTTCACCTTCGACTCTCACCTCTCCTCAGAGTTGGAGAGGAGAGTCGTGAGCCCCTGAAGCAGGGGAGAGGAGGGATGAGAGTCATGAGCCCCTAAAGCAGGGGAGAGGGAGGGGTGAGAGTCGTGCGCCTCTTTGCAGGGGGAGAGGGGAGTGAAAGTCATAACTTTTTAACGAATAACGAGCGATGGCTAAAACCTGTTGGAGGTTACTCAGGTTCATGACCTTAACAACATATGTCAAGGTCGAGGTCATTGGGGGGGTCCCATAATCGGTACTTTTACCGATACGGGTACTATATAACTGGTGAAATTTCTTTCTAATGAATTATTTTAATTTCGGCGATATATAAAGTCCGACCGAAATTTCTATTTCGGTTTCAGCTGAAATCAAACTGAAACCGTGATTTTTGAAATTAAGAGAAGATTTCGATAGGTAAATCGAAACTGTACAAGTTGCAATGCGCCGGTGAGTGTTCAAGAAAACGACTGTTCGATTGTAATTATTAACTCGTTGATTAAGCTTAAGACAATTTGAATACAAACTTTGATGTGATCCTAATAATAAATGTGATTTGATTTCTTTAAAAGTTGAGGATGCAATATTATTATATTATTATAGTTAGATATTTTAATAAAATCTTATTTTTGAAAGAGTACATAAATTTCAAATTTGTCATGATGTCTGAAAATCATACGGTCTCTGTAAAATTAATCCAAAAATGTCGATTTTGACTCCATCCGAAAAAAATATGACTCCGTTAGCTTCTCTCTGGGCGGTATTCATAGTCTGTGGTCATTTCAAAACTGTCTTAAGTAATGTCTTAAGACGCTAATACGGCCCTCTGATTGGTTCGTGACTTCTTAAGACTGTACTTAAGACGGTCTTGAATATAAGATCTGACTATGAATATCGGCCTCTGTCTCTTTTTTTTTATCGGTCAGTAAATCGCTTGCAAGTAATTCATGGTCTCCGTGAGACATTCATCAATATCGCTATATAAATTGAAAAACTCATCACGATTTTTCTATGGCGATGGAAATGAATTTTAAGGTTGTGAATTTTGTATTATCTGAGGATGGCTCAATCCAAGAGCCGAAACATATAATGTGTTTTACATAATGTATTATTTATAGAATTTTTTTTATACATTTAATATATCATATAGTTCTTACATTTATACTTAATTATGTTGATATGTGCCTATATATCTTTGTATTGTCTTTTTTTTTTAGTAAGACTTATCTAAGTTTCGGTTTCAATTGCGTTTTCGACCGAAATCGAATGATAACCGAATATTTATTTTCGGTTTCGGCCGGAGGTCAAAATGTGTTTACGGTCGGACATTCTAGCGATATGTGCGACGTATACATGATATGTGTGTTTAATTATTTTTGAGTGCATATTATACCAATTTATTAGGTGTTAAACTTAATTCCTGCCGTTTTTCGTCCCCAAAATTGGTTTGTTTCGAAGGGATACCTTAATCAAAGTATTATTAATAAAATATGATTAATTAGTAATAAAGTAGAAAATGGAGGAAATTATTTTGATTAAGGTATTCATTCATCTTCCCTTCGAAACAAATCAATTTTGGAGACGAAAAACGGCAGGAATTAAGTTTAACACCTAATAGTACATCATTCTTTAAATACATTGCTGAAATTAGGATAATTTAATAAAAAGTTATTAGTTAATACGTATCAAGTGCTCGGTGTAAACTAAGTAATAAAAGAGTAAATTAAACTGATAAAATTACTCTTACATTGAAGAAACGGGTGTTTCTGAAACTTGTGAGTAAAAAATTTAATGTTAAGTCCAAGTCTGTATAGGAGTAATAGAAGTAAATTGTATATACAAATATCTTGAAACGAAATAGCAATTACAAAAATAAGCAAATTTACTGGAATATTTATAATATACGTATATATATATATATATAT
>NW_017297335.1:18546-39699 GCF_001594075.2 Trachymyrmex cornetzi
TCCCGCGTCTTGGAAACGAGCGGCCGTGTGCCATGTCCCGGCCTCGGTACTGGGTAAAGGATTAAGGAAAGGACTGGGCACAAGCGAATCGAGAACAGAACGACCGTGTCGCTCGCCCGCTCGTTTTCCAGACGCGGGAACGGGAGGAAGCGGGTCACCAGCTCCACGAGTTATAGTTAATCGCGCGTGTGTTGCCAACGGTCAGGACGCGAATTGCGATGCACGACGATTCCATCTATGGGGAAGCCTACGAGATCGCGGCGGCTACAACAGTAAGTGTCTACCAAACAGCGTCTTCGAATATATACTGCTCGTTAAAAAGCCCTCACGTCAGCGTACAGTCATGCACGATCATGTATTTAGGTTATATCACATGTAGAGACGTGACGTGATCCCGTACTTGTGCGAGTATAAAGCATCTTGCCTCTCGCGCGTGGATTCGATTAGAGGCGTGATTGACCCGTCGATTTCGCGAGAGACAAGTGTCATTGATTTGTTTATGTTAACTGATAATTGGCAAGAGAAAACAGTTACGACATTGATCGACTCCCCTTATATCGCCGGCTATAAAAAGAAGAGACGGAGATGATTTCTCTCTTGATTTTCATCGCAGTGGAAGATACCTTTTTCGCGCTATTTCTCCTCTGAGGACAAAGGAAGTCGGGACAGCGGAGGGGAAAAACCCCTGCGCGTTAAGGCTCGTCTACAATACACGGAGTAAGAAGTAAGAGTAAGAAATTGACCAATCACAGTCGAATGTGAGAAGAATAATCGACTGTGATTGGTCAATTTCTTACTCTTCTTACTCTGTGTATTGTAGACGGGCCTTTAAGGACCATGTTTATTTTTTATATCTATTGTTTTTACGTAGTAACGCTAGTCGTCAATAAATCTGTTTACCTTACTTGAAATTCCCAAAAATGTTTGCATTTAAAACAAGATAACAATATATATTTGAATATTGAAAAAAGAGAAAGTGAAGATTCTAAGGCCTGATGAAATGTGAGTTTAACTTTAATCTCGGTTCAATTTACTTTTTTTCTTTTTCTAATTCTAAGCCGTCAGTAAACGAGAATGAATAATGAATTGAAATTCTTAGGGCCTGCGCACAATAGAGGAACAGGAATCAGATATTAAGATTTCAACCTATCAGAAACTGATTACATCGGAATATACGATTTCTGATAGGTTGAAATCTTAATATCTAATTCTTGTTCCTCTATTGTGCGCAGGCCCTTAATCTGTTCGAATGCGTATTTTAAATACAAAAAATTTTTTTGGATTGAATTGAATTAAAAAAACTACTTCCTATCCAGAATTTTGAATTGAGCAGATTTACGATCCACTTTTAAAAATTGAACCTATTTTTTTATTGAAAGGCATAGAAAATGTACTTCATGCAATACCTATAAATGAATAAAAAAAATTGGGCATTGAAATGAATTCAGATTTGCAAACGTTGAAATGAATCTTTTTTTTAATTAATTTTTGTTTACTGAGAGAATTAAACCCATTTCTATCAATGTAGATTAACTTTTATCTTGGATTAATTTACTCTTATCTTTTTTAAATCCTAATTAAAAGATAAAAAAATAAGTTAAACCGAGATTAAAGTTAATCTTACATTGATATAGAACCGGGCCTAATTCTTAGAATTAAAAATAGATAAAGAGGAAGTTGTACTAAGATTAGAAATTAATCTACATTAGCGGAAACAAGCATAAGTACAAAAAAATGTAAACAACGCAAACAGATCTAATCGTGCGGATTAATTTCGCGCGTTTGCAAATCTGAACTACGAATTACTATGTATTAATACCGCGCTTTATCTTGACGGCGCTCATTTTTTAACGCACAACGCGAGATTATTTGCGCGCCATGATAGCGTCTCTAAAATAATAGTGTTGTCGATTTCGCCCCTAACGTCGCGCACACACACGCACACACATATCGGTCTGATGCAATGAAGAAAGAATCAATTCAAGATGCGCTGATGCAAGTTTCGATCCGGTTGTCATCAGCCATCTACGTAAGATAAATGACCGTATCGAGAGATTTACCCCGTATGTACCGATTGCAGAACATGCTTAAGCAAAAAAGAAAAACAAAACACGCCACGTTAAACAATGCACGATAAACAGTATATTTTACCGGCGTTGATAAGTGCGTCGCCATCGATTTATATATTTTTTTTACTTCTTAACACCCCCTTTTTTATTCTCCTTTTGCGTGCACCATCCGCTGGAGAGTCAACTATAGTTGAGATGGGTGAGGAAGTGATTTCTCGCGAATCGTCGGCCTGGCGCAAACACTCCATATGAAATATTTCTTTACCTTTCTTTTCCGATCATAAAGTAGGGGTGAATAAGCATTGAAACTTTCTATTGGAAAAGTTATAACAACGTGCATGAATGTGAAATAATTGAATATTTCACTGAGCCGATGAAATAATTAAGAATTAGTAATATCGAAATAGATTTTTTTGGAAAGTTGTATTATTACTATTATTATTATTATTATTATTAATATTAGGGATGTGTGCGCTGAATAGTGAATTTGTCGGAGATAACCGGATTTTACTTAACAATTACATGAAGAGATTGGAAAAGTAAATATAACTGTTTTTTTTTTACAATAAAGCAAGAAGATTGCGAATTGGAGATTAGAATTCAACTAATTAGAATAAAACAAATATTTCAATTCACTCCAATTCACAGTTCTCAATCTCTAATGTACAAAATAAATAGACTCAAGTAATATAGAAATGTTGTATGTTTCTTCTGAAAATATGAAATATTCTGCCTGTAGCAGAAAATATATAGCAAATAATAAACGCAAAAGATAATTTTGATTTTTAAATTTTTTTAAATTGTATTACGTCATATACATGTTAAACAATAATCAAACGGTGATAAACATATTTAATTAAATTGGCCACATATGAAATATCTTGATCTCACATGATGTTTTAAAAATCTATCATTTCTCACGTAAATATTTCACGTGATCTATAGACAACTTGACTAAATATTTATTAGTACAAATACTTATTAGTATAAATATTTATTAGTACAAATTTGCCATAATTATCTCTAGTACAATTATTATTATTATTACTGTATATCTTTATTTTTGCTTCTTTTTGCATACGTTCTATTTTTGTAATCTGTTGCGTTTCTTATGCTGCTTATCTGCATATAAGTTATTGAATTTATATTTATATTCGGTTTTTTGTTCCGCTCATCTGCTTATCTGCGTATCGGTTACCAAATTTACAGTTTTCTATTTATTTTCCATCTTTTATTTTTATTTCTGCTTCGGATTTAGGTTTTTAGACATAACATTACTGTTAATGCCTTGCCCATTGAATGTGTCTTTCTTTATCGCGTTTATACTATTGTTCTTGTTTTTATGCATCAATATCATATATTATTATATTTATTAGTATACTTACGCAATATAAGTTATTAATATAAAATTATTTTATAAGTTATATTAATATAAAAGATATATATTATTTACTCATTGCATTTGTAAAATTTATTTGAATAAATTTATTTGACTATTCGGCCGAATTGACTATAAACATCGGACAGTTACCAGATATCCGGCACATTCCTAATTATTGTGGAAATACTAAAACAATATTCTGTATATTATAGTTAAGAGATGTGTCCTACGTTAACGAATTAATATTATGAAAATGTGCACCGACATAAGTTCAAGATTCGATTACAATTTTAGTATTTTAATCTTTGAAGAGAAGGAAAATATACAAATGATACATAAATTTAATTATCTCTTTCAATTTTCCGTAAAAAGTATGCAACATTTTTATATTACATGGGTCTATTTCTATTTTTTATACTAGAGATTGAAAACTGTGAATCGAACCAATTAGATAATTTTAATCTTAATAATCTGTTGAATGCTATCTCTGCTTGGCTTAGGAAAGCGTATTTAGGGCAAACCTAGGAAAGGATACCGATCGGTGTGACTTATTGATTTTAAGGGGGTCGTCCATTAAGAACACATATCCCGTATAAGCGTAGTTCGAAAAATTTTACATGTCCCACCCTCCTATTTTCATATTCACAAATTTTTCGTATTCTTATTAAACTTTTTCTATTCACAGATTTTATTTCAAGACACTTACATAGTGACCAGTGAACTTTGCTTCGGTTTGAGATCCTTGCAAGAAGCCTGTATGATATCGGGTTGAAATTGTAGAGGCACAAAGTCTATCTCGTGCGCTTTCTTTGTATTGGAATTTTCGTTCATCAGTGTCTAGCAATAAAAAAATTACAGAAAAGTGATACATAAAATTAAAGGAAATCTTGTATTATCTGCATTAATGCATTTACTGATTATTCAAGTAAATACATATATATATATATATATATATATATGTACATATATTAACATTTTTATTTTTTATTACATTTTATATATATGAACGCGTAATGAATTTTCAAATTTTAAGAAGTTTTAGCAGTTTTAACATTTATAAATTATTTTCTTCACTAAAATTGATTTGATTCGCTATTTTTAATTAACATCGATGTAGAAATTAAACTTAAACAAATAAACTTGTTATTTTTGTGAAGAAAAAAAGAAGGTGGAAGAAAAATTAAATTTGTTTATTATAAAGCTTAATTTGTATATATATCTCAATGTATTTTATGAATACACAATAAATTAAATTAAAAAAATGCAATATTAAATTGAATAAAAAACATGAAATACCATAATCATTTTTCAACAATTATCATTTAAACGTTGCTACATTTTGGATATGTTTTTTTAAAAAGCTGATTTTTGTAATCCAGGTTATTTGGAGAAAAAAATACACAAACAGTTATATTATTCTTACCAAGTCTACATTGCACGGCTCGCAATTTTTTTCGCTTACTGTGCAAGGTGAATTTGCCATTGTGGAAACGAATAATTCACTATTTTTCGTTGAAGAAATTGGCCTCTTTGGTGTAGTTAAAATCGTGTTATAACTGGAGTCTATGCTTCCGTATCTAGATAAGACAACAGAAAATGCATACTCTTATAATTTCTATAGATCCTTTATAAATAATATAAATATATATATATATATATATGATAGATCACTATATATCTACATTATTATATCCATTATTACGCTTTTAATTTATATACGTAAAAAATTTTAACAGCATTAGCCGACAGCAGTCTGATTGAAAATAATCCCGTTAATTTTGTGGTAATATTAATAAAATAAATACGCCATACTTTTGCTTTAACCCTTTCAGATCCGATTTTATTGGAACCGTGCTAAAAAGATTCTTTTTAATTTAATTAGTAATTCATATTAAACAATTTTTTTTTCAAAATTTTGACTTTTTCCAACATATACATTATTATATGTCGATGTCAGATTCAGATGATATCGATAGAATTAAATAATTTCAACAGATAATGTCTTTAAATTTGATGTACATTACAATATATACTATATATTATAATATTACAAACATAGGATTTAAAAGAGTTAATACAATGTTATTTGTTTCATTAATACTGTTATTTTGAATAAATAAGATTATTTTCAATTAGACTGCTGTTGGTTAATGTTGTTAATACAATTTTTTTTTTTCATGTACATTATTAGTTATATGGAAAAATACAATATATCTCCCTCTCGCAGATGCATTTCATACACATCTTACATTAAAGAGCAGTTGGTCGGGCTTGGATCTAAGTCGCTTGTGTCCGAATCATCGAATATCACCAGTTCCGGACTCGTGCGAGATTCCGAGGAGAGTAACGGCGTGCTCTCGGATCCGCTGTCTCGCGTTAGCGAGGAGTCGCTGCCTGGGTAAACACGGATCTTATACATAATGTCTCTGAAGTTGAAAGTTGACAAAAAAAAAATGTAATGCAAGAAAGTTTCTTTTTCTGTTTAACACTTCGGCGCTTCCTCGAACGCAGCAGTTGCTCAAAGTGGCGAATATCGAGCGGAGCATGCAAAGATGCACTAGGAAACACAAAACTAAACGACGAGCATTCTACATCGCGTTGAACTATATAATCATGCTGAATGAGAGTTCTTCTTGCGTCATCGTCTTTTTTCTTTTATTCTTTTTTTAAACACAAATCTGTTAAATACGCCGAATGCGTATCACCCCAAGAGGTGCGAGCACCAGATAACGGATTCAATAACTGGCTTAAAGGACGTTTACTACAGTTTTATCGGAATGACAAACGTGTCTTTCTTTGATCCAAATTAACTGATTAACCGGGATCGCGTCAAAAGTTATCGTCGGGAATTTTGGTGACACGATAATCCGGTATCAGCGCGTTATCCGTGGTCGCTGTGAAACTGAAAAATTTTGACTCACTATCTTCTTTTTCTTTTCTCTCTAACACGATTGATCACGATCTGGTCCCCGTGATGTAGATTGGACGACCAGCAAGATCCGGGGGATTGAAAAGGACACTTCGCTCCCGTGGGAAGCGGTTACCGATCGCGCGCCCTCGTCTGGAAAACTGGGTTTTGGAGTAGGTATGTCCCCGTTTTATAAACTCGGACTTTGTATCAGTGGTATCCTTGACTTAGCACGCCTCCCTCCAGCCGCATTTTTCAACGAACATGCCTCGCGCGCGTCCGTCAAACGAACGTGGCTAAAAACCACTGACCGACCCGATCGGTCGTGACGATCGCATAATTTTCACAGATTCTCTTGGCCTTTCCCTTGGTACCGATGTTGTTGCGGCTCCAGGACATCCGTGACTGATGCAAGGGAGATTCCTGTCTTTCTCGCCCTGTATTCCATTTGACACTCATATATGGAAAGAACAATTTTGTTATAACAATCTTGAAGTATCTCTAAATTTATTACTGTTAAATTTATAATGTCAAATTACATCTAATTTGAATTATTTTTTATAGGTCGCCAATGTTCCTACTTAATATGTCGTTAATTTAATTAAAACAATGAAGTTGAACAATTTAACTCAAGAAAATGTATTAAATTTGACTCAAATTTAGTTTATCTCTTACTAAGTGCGTACTTTATACATGGGTATGTGTATGGACATTGTTTATTTTAAAATTAACTATAGAAATAGGATTTACATTACATTTTTGGTTTACATTACATTTTTAATACACATGGAAGTCAAAAATAACAAAATATTATTAAACTTAAAGAATTGAATTGCCATTGCTTCTTTGTCACAGTAATCTGAAAATCTACAGATCTAAAAATAATTTTGTTGAACCATTAAAACAATTATATAGAATTTTCAATGAGTAATGCTATAAAAGGTTTTGACATTTTAGCAACCAGCTCGAACGACCTACATAATTATTTTGATGATACTTTTTGAAGAAAGATAAAGTGAACTGCAACGAAACATTGGCATTCCAAGGCCATAGATACGGAGATAAATGCGAAACACATAGATTCTATAATTATTTTGATGGTCTATTTGATGTTATAAATGCTTTGAAGCATTCTTTAATTGATCAATTATCACGTAAAATTTTTTCTTCTAATTGGTCGATCAAATGCTTCGAAGCATTTATAGTATTAAGTGAACTGCACCCCATTAAATCTCTGAAAGCTTAAATTATCTCGGAATAAAAATTGCACTGATGTGCGATTTAGTATTGTTTATTTTTTTTTTACAGATCAAATTATAATCTAAGTGGAAATAGTCACTAATTTATTATCAAGCTAATCCGAATTGTCGACGCAAATCGGCCTGAGTGCTTATAATTGTGCTCGCTTCGCAGTTCATTCTCTTTTCACGCGTTGACTGTGCGAAATAACCCCGTGAATAACCTTCCATCTCAATTTCGATCATTTATGACGTTTTTTCCCGCGGGGATTTCAGCGTTTCTCGAGGGAAATAAAGTTTTTTAAACAGATTTTTATTATGAAAAATTAACAATAATATCCTCTCGATGTTCAACGGTGCTCACGAAATACTACAAGGCTTCTCTTTTGTAGAAGTTAAACGTGTCTATCCTTTTTATTATTAACACTTTAAACGTCAAACTCGCGACCCTATCCACTTATCTCTTAGCGATGCATACGTAAGACGCCCGAGACTAGCCGCTTTGTACATTTGTTATCTTAATTCAAGCAATATAAAGCACGCTGATGTAAGTCTATCGACTTCTTACACAGCTTTCAACTTAAAGCAACGAATTGTCACGTTTGTATATTTTCTCGTCTTTGGTCTATTGAATACTACAAGAATAAATCCTACATTTGCAGAAAATTGTCACGCATCCATTTCTATTTTCTTGTTTAGTTTCCGCGTTATTAATCCCCACGTCATTTATCTGCAAAACTTATCTCTATTACGTACGCAATTACGCGACATTCTTTCGTTGTTTTGCCTATTCATCCGCTCAGAAAGTGTCTACAATCTTATACAAATCGAAAATCTTCGTTATTGTTAGAACTAAGAAAATTGGAACACGACTCGAAAACTGGAGTAATCAACGAGTAAACACAAATTTATGAACGATATATTTATTTCACATTATACACAAACATTATTCTCTTTTCAAGAATAGTTCTACTTGACATCAACTATCGCACAGATAGCATTTATAAACTCAAATAACATTTACAACATGTCTAAAAGATCTTATAAAGACCTCTTTTAAATATACATATCTAAAAGATGTCGAAAAACCGTCTTTATGACGTCTTTTAGATATGCGTGTTGTTGGGAAGATAATTTGATTGATCGAAAAAGGATATTATTTTTCATTTAGGTATAGCGAATTCGATTGGACACAGCAGTATGCACTAGTACACATTGAATACATAAAATAATGTAAAGATATGTTTATACATAAACAGAGAAATCGATTAAATCCTGAAATACTCAGTACATTTTATTGTACTATTAGGTAAAATATGTATTTTATAATTCGAAATATTTACATTTCAATCAAAACTAGAAATTTAAAATGCCTATTACAGTCGAAGCTGGATCTTTATTGCTTTAAATAATTCAATCCTGAATTACTAATATAATATTACTATATATGTACTTGCATATATACTATATTGTAGTCTTTTCAAACTGCGCGCCGAGTTGTTTTTTCGGACTATAAACGCAATTAAAACTACTCTAGTAATCGCGAATTAAATTGACAAGCAATTTGATTGTGTTTCTCACATATGCGGTCTAAAATAAAGATTCTTAATATTATTTACATTTCACTTTTATATTAAAATTAAATCAGGGTACAACGGCTTTAATATGCACTTTAGTGCGCATTAGTGCTTCCAACCGAATTCGCCATTAGAATCGAATATAATAAAAGTCTGTGCTTTTCTTATAGAAAAAAAAGATAGTCTTTTTAGTAATTGTTGAATGAAAAAAAACTTTTACGTAAGAGAATTTTATGTTTCTCTGTTTTTTTTACATGCGCATGTAAAAAATAGCAAGATTACTATTGAAAAGATATGATTTTCCGAATAAATCTGATTTATGAAAATTAATTTTTCTAGAAAAACGCGTTTAAGGTTTAATAATATTATTTTAACATTGTCTCAAGTTCCCAACAATCGTTTAAAAATAAGTTATAATATTTCGTGTTATATAATTTCTGGTTCATGAAAAAAAAATTATACGAAGTTCTTTGAAACTCGATCTCAATTTTCAAAATAGCAACTTTGCGCGAATTTTAGAAAATGAGAAATAGATATCCAAGTAGAGCACAAGTCATGATATCAAAATGATTACTAAAAGTCACTTTTCAATCATTTATAAATCATTTTAACGTTATTTTGTTGTTATCGTGACTGTTCTGCTTAGATTGTAGAATTTGTAAATACTTATTAAAGAGAATCTATAAGAATTCCTTTTACATAATAAAATTCCCAAAAATTCAAAAACTCAAATTCATAAAATTCAAAAATTCAAAAATTCAAAAAGTATACCCAGTATTTCATTGACGTGGTAGTGTGTCACTGCGCTTGTGTTAACGCGCCGAGCACTAACATATCTCTTGATTTGACGTGTTAATTAAAATAAATATTAATTACAATAAATTATCTTCGTAACATCGTAATTATGAAAATGGAGTTAGTCATGGTATCAATATACAGTTGTCAAAATGTAATCGATCTCTAGTGTTCTTTTTATTTCTCCTTTTCTTTCTTTTTGGATTTCTTTCCTGCAGGAAGCAGGATGTCCACACAGTCCAACCCAAATGTCAACGACTTACGATACTTTAATCTGCCTTTGTGGCCTTACGAGTCGAAAAGCCATTTTGTAGAAAAGAAGACTACTTTCCTTTCAGAAGATACAGTCAAGACTGGTCGAAACAAACATCGTTCTATCCTGTTGACATTCAATGAATAACAAAGGCTGCGGCGAACATTAAGTGAAACGCAGCGAAAAAGAAAACATTTCGATCGTGTCTCCTAAAAGGAAAACAGCCGAAGTGTCAACGACACCCGACAGTGCGACAGCTCTAACCGCTGACTGCTGACGGCTGATGCTGATCACTGATGGTCCATGTAATTTCGGTTGTGGCGTGCACGTGCGCACTCCCGACTGGCGGCTCCCACGATAACTAGCGCGCGGCGCGCGATCTTCCAAAATGGCGGCAACCGGGCACTCGTGCCCTTGCGTGTCATTGACAGACTAAGTTCGGTCTGCCGCCGACAGTTATCGGACAGCACGAACGGTTGTCGCAAGTGTTTGGTCTCCGTACAGTTTATCTCCTCGCCAGTCGCGACCAACAGATTAATCCCAATTTCCAGTTTCTCGCCTCATCGGTTTTTTTCCTCTATCAGTTGCAGCATTCCTGCGAAAGTACTTTGCGAGCATGACCGCGACGTCGGTGAGGAGCCTGACGGTGAACACTCGGATATACGAAGGCCAAAAGCCGGGCACCTCGGGCCTACGAAAAGCCGTCAAGGTCTTCCAACAAGAGCACTATACGGAAAACTTTGTGCAGGCGACACTGCACGCCCTGGGCGATCAGCTGACCGGCTGTACCCTCGTCGTCGGCGGCGACGGACGATTTTACGTGAAGGAAGCGGTGACGAGAATCATCCGAATTGCTGCGGCAAACGGGGTAAAAGCTAAACTGTCGTAGAATAGATTAATATACTTAATAGCCGTAATAGCAAATTCAGTCACTTGCATTACATTAAATTAGTGTACGTTAAAAGCATACATGAAATTAATGAAGTTAAATGTGGAAACATAAATATAAATATTCAATAATGATATTATCACATTTAATAGAATATACTTGGATTATTTTATTGTTGAAGTTGATTATATTATGTCATCGCATTTAGATACTTTATATAAAGCAGTCTTTTGATATGTACTAATCTAGTGTAGTGTGAGTGAAATTCTAAGAATTAGAAGAAGATAACAAGTAAATTAAATGGAGATTAAAGTTAATCTATATTGGATAAAAACGTAAGATATACAGAAGAATTCGTTGATGACAGCATGATATTATTACGTTTAACAGATTTGGCAAATTTGAGGTTTGATATTAGAAAACATAGATTTATGTAATTTTTTTATAATACATATATTATTTGGCGACTTGATATTGACAACTTTATTTAAATTAAAGTAATATAGTTGGACAATTGTAAGGGATTATCTATAAAATTATAAGATTGTGTGTGTGTGTGTGATGTATAAATATCAGATATATTGTAATTTTTTTTTTTTTAGGTAAGAAAGTTAATAGTTGGACAAAATGGCATTCTGTCGACGCCAGCGGTGTCGACTATAATACGAAAGTATAAAACACAAGGAGGGATCGTTTTAACTGCGTCGCACAATCCTGGTGGTCCTGATGCCGACTTTGGCATTAAATTTAATTGCGACAATGGCGGCCCAGCTCCAGACAACGTAACGAATAAAATCTACGAAATTACTAAAACTCTCCAGAGTTATAAAATTATTCCTGATATTAGTATAGATATTGACAAAGTGCAGAGTGTCTCTATTGAAGTGGATGGTAGACCATTTATCATTGATATAATTGATTCTGTGAAGGATTATGTAGAACTTATGAAGGAAATTTTTGATTTTGCGAGTATTAGAAAATTATTACAAGGCAGTGCAGATAAGCCAGCATTTAAAATTCTCATCAATTCAATGAACGGAGGTTAGACATTATATAATTCGTATTTGGCTTCTGTTTTTGTTATCTAGATATTGTAATAGAAGCTGTAATAATTTTCAGTTACGGGACCGTATGTAAAGCAAATATTTAGCACTGAATTAGGCATCGATGAAACTAGCTTAGTAAATATAAAACCATTAGAAGATTTCGGTGGTTTACACCCCGATCCAAATTTAACTTATGCCAAAGATTTAGTGAATGCTATAAAGGAAGGACCGTACGACTTTGGTGCGGCTTTTGATGGAGACGGAGACAGAAATATGGTAACCAAAATTCATCAAAAAGTGATCTAAAAAATTGACCTCTAGATAAGAAATAGTTTCACTAAATTGTTAAATCTGTAAACTTACAGATTTTGGGCAAGAAAGCCTTCTTCGTTACTCCTTCCGATTCCTTAGCGGTGTTAGCTGCTAATCTAAAATTAATTCCGTATTTTCAAAAGACTGGTGTTAAAGGATATGCTAGATCAATGCCAACGGCTGCGGCTGTCGATAGAGTCGCTGTTAAAAATGGGGTAAAATTTTTCGAAGTTCCTACTGGATGGAAATATTTCGGTATACAGAATTTTTATCTTCGGATATTACAAATTATCAATTTTATATTTGTTCAATATAATCTTTTTTTTTATAGGAAACCTAATGGATGCTGGAAATCTATCGTTGTGTGGAGAGGAAAGTTTTGGTACCGGTTCCGATCATATTCGTGAGAAGGATGGAGTATGGGCATGTCTAGCCTGGCTCAATGTGATCGCAGGACTAGGAAAATCTGTGGAAAATATTTTATTGGATCATTGGAAAGTTTATGGACGAAATTTCTTTACTAGGTACACACACACACACACACAGTCTATTATTTTTGAATATATATTTAAATATTTTTTAATTCAACGTTAATTCCTAAATTTCTGGATGTATTGTTATAGGTATGATTATGAAAACTGCGATTCCGCATGCGCAGATAAAATGATGCAAAGCATCGAAACCCTAATTGAAAAGCCAGATTTTATCGGCAGACAGTTGCAGTACGAAGGTAAAGAGTATATTGTTAAGCAGGTGGATAATTATTCCTATACGGATTCTGTTGATGGTAGTAAAGCTACGAAACAGGTATGTTCTACAATCATAGTACGAATAATCTCGTATTTTCAAGCTAGTTATAATATTTTGTACATGTTAGGGATTACGGATATTGTTTGCGGATGGTTCCCGCATCGTATTCCGTTTATCCGGAACAGGCAGTTCTGGTGCCACTATCCGTATGTATATCGATAGTTACGAGAATGATCCAGTTACTTTCGAAAAAGACGCACAACTTATTTTAAAACCTTTAATTAATATTGCATTAAAATTAAGCGAACTTTGTCAGCATACTGGTCGCAAAGCGCCTACTGTGATTACATAAGAGTTCGCTTCTTACGTTCTTGCGCTCTTCCGTTGCAGAATTGTCTTATAAAAACAATAACAATTTATAAACTCACAATATTAAAATAATAAAAATAAATTAAAAATGGGCAAATGAGAGTCACGCACAGTTGTCGGTGCACAAATTACCAAATGTAAATAATTATTAGAAATTCATTTATTTTACTTTCAACGTTTTGGCTCATCTCCAGATTATCATCAGTGAATATTGTCGACATTTAAATGTTGAAGAATGTTTCTTAATTTCAACTGGGTAATTCGAATACATTACTGGCAGATGAGTGTTTTTCTCGCATTTTAAGTGTAACGCAAGCGAATTTATTATACAATCAGAATAGGAAAACGTGAATCAATTATATGATTCGATAATTTAATTAAGATTGTAACTTGGAATTTCCTAGCAACAACATTATATAATTTAACAGTATTAAATATTAAATCTCGTAGGATCATACATGTGAGAACACAATCAATAGGAAATAAATGCCTTTAACGGTCTAGCTAGATCTTAAGTGTTTGTATAATTCTGTGTGAATTTATATACTACGTATGTAGTTTTTTAAATTGCTTTTGAAAGACAAACTCTAAACTACCACAGTAATATTATAATTAAATTGATTAGCAATTTAACAATTCGATGCTCTTACGCATCTTAGAACAACGTTAATAATGCTGAATAACATATTAAAATCTGTAAATAATTAATTCTTATTGCGAAAAATATTGCCTCGATCGAAAGTCAATCCCAGATCTCTATACAGCATTCTTTGCGAGCGTCCTAAGCCTTTAGACCACCGAAGCTTTTATATAGTATAATTTAACGTTTGTTGAAGATGACTATCTTAATTATAAATTCTGCAATATCGAATCATAATTGATCTACGTTTTCCGACTCCGATTGGATAATACGGACAACTACGCATGACTCATTTGAACTGTCTTATCTCTCATTCAACTTTATCTCTTATTTATCCAAAGAGATTTATACAGTGAAGGTCTGGTTAGGGTATATATTTATTTGGATTGTAAAGGTTCATCCAATTTCAATATTAAAATCATGAAGCAATAGCATAATAATTGTTACTGGCATCAATGAAGACATTTTCCATTTTTATAAAGTGTTACCGTTTTACGATTCCATCCATATGATGTACATACTGTGCGTATTGGACGAGAACTATTCAATATGCATATCCGAGTAGCAATTGTGAGAAAAGTGTTTTAGGATCTATTAGGATCCTTTGCTAGATATTTAAAGTAGATGTTATTGCTTGAATTCTCCTTACATCCATTTCAAGTTAAAGAATACGTAAAAGAATACGTTTTAAACTTACTTAAATCTTAAAGTTTTGAGTGTATGAAGAATGTCGGTATTATCCCTTTTGAGCATTAAGAGATAACTTTGTAATTGTCTTTAATTATTGGTTAAAAATTTGATTGATAATTTATATATATATTACTTATATATTTATATGAGTTTTAATAAGCATTAAAATTATGCTTATTTATATTATGATATGGATATATCTGACACATGTAGAGAGACTATTTGTGTTGGAAAATCTTTGGAAAAATGTTTCGCGACGTATCATTACATTATATAATGATCTTGTTAATATGCAATAATCTACTCGTTGTCGCAGCGTATAATAAAAAAAACTCAAAATTTATCATGTCCAATTAAAAATGTGTAGATATACTCCAAAAAAAACTGAGCACAAAAACGTCTTGTACTTACCTGTTATTAAAAATTATATAATGTTGTCTGTACATTATTTCGGCGACATGTGCATTTTTTTATTAATAGCTGACACTAAAGTTGATAAGACGCTTTCGTTATTATCGTACATTTATATTTTACAGCCATAAAATTGCAATGATATGTAATGAATGTCGCCACGTGCATTCCGGTATGTAAAAATATAATTTGTAAAAATTACAATTTTGAATGAACAAAATAGGTATATTGTCAATCTTCCAAAGCTTATGTCTATCACGATTCATATCTGATATTCGTTCTATAATTTTCATTCATTTTCGTCCACACACATGAGTTCTACAGACTTTTACAGTGAAAATACTATCTAACGCTTGATTTAATACTCTAAAGAAATTAATTTGATTAATATAATTAAATTGTTAATGATCAAATTAATATACTGTGGAAGGGGAGAATCATTTACTAGTTGATAATTTTATCCGCGATATAAATGTCAAGGACATAAAGACTGGAATTCAATATCAGATAGCATAATATTGGAGGATTAACAAAAGCGTAAATTCGATATTGTCTTGAAGGACCAGTCTTTCCAACGTTCGCCAAACTTATTACTCTGTCTGTATTACAGCCGATGCTACGATCCAGGCAGAGACATAAGAGATTTATTTATCAAATAAAGTACTAGATTTTTTATCTGAAGATGGAATGACTGGCCCTGTGAACTGAATGTAGCGTAATGGATAATAATAAGCGGTTTTAATTTATTCTGCTTAACAAAGTAAACATTTTATTAATAAATTAAGTCATTGTAAAGAAAACGTCTGCGATCCACAATGGGTGGTAATGCTGCTTTCAAATTCTAATGATATATTTCAGAATCCTTTTTCAGCGTCAAATTATTATATAAAAATTATATTTGAGTCTAATGTTGTAGATTTATTTATATCGATAAATTTATACTTAAATTGGAGTAGGAAAGATATAAATCTTTTTATACACTTCTTGTACAGTAGCATATGTAAAACTGCCTATGTAAAATTTATACTATTTATTGCAACACAAGCATAATACGAAGAGAATATTAAAATTTAAAAAAAACATTGAAGTTTTTGTAGATAGTAGTGTAAAACTGTAAGAATCTTATTTTTTTTTTCATCAAAGCAGTCATCCATTGGTCTTTCTGAAACTTTCATATGTTCATTAATACCACACACACACAAAGCTGGCCATTTCATTATGATTCACAATTCTCTTCACTACTGCGAACTGCATTTAAATGCATACAGTTTTCCCAAAGCACTTTTTTTACTTATTTTTGTCACGGTTATTCCTTAATCATTCAATCTTTTTACAAAAATATATTTTATTACTTTGCTTTCTCAAAACAACTTAGTTCTAACATTCGAATATCGAAAGAAGCATGGATGCTTAAATTGGTGAACTCACCAAAACCTGAGAAATAGCCAGCAGGACCTTGTCATAATTTCTCAGAATTTGGGCGACCCCAGATATAGCAATGTAGGTTTGCAAATTCGAGTTTAGCGTGATACTCAGCGTTTTACAGTCTTCAAATAAATAATTATTTAAATGAAATGATGCAACGGAAATTTTCATGCATTTTCTGCATTTTGTTGTGCGATATATTTGTTTCAGGGCCATAAAAGGACCACATAATTCACTGAGTATCTCGTTAAAATTAATCGATAGAATAGAATACGTTAACGAATTTGTACAAAGAGAACAGTAGAATGATTCAGAAAAGAAAGAATTGAATTTCTTTCGAGAAGGGACAAAAGTCATAACAAGCACATTTGGTGCGAAATTCTATATGTAACAATATGTCTCCACGTAAGAAAAAATAAACAATAGATATAGTAATTTGAAAGTATGAAACACGTTCGATAGTTATGAGAGGCACTTTACTGTATCTCGCGAGTGGATGCCTCGACTATCGATAACTAATAACTGCACAATGTATTATATTATTAGTTTTCCTTTTCTTTTCATTTCGTCTTTGCTTCTTTTGTACGATATTTCACTATGGGCTTTTATATCGGAAATATCACATAAGCTCGTTTTACATTATGGGAAAACGCGCGATCATGACTCACGTTTCATTTTGAATGAATTGAATAAAATTTTCACGAGGCCGGTGTATATATATATATATATATATATATATAGATACGCCGCGGAGATAGATAAGAATACGGAACAAAAGCAAAATAAACGATACCGTTTTTTTTCCTTCTGTGAATAAATGCAGCGTGTTACGGAGAGATTTCGCAAGGCAATTATGTAAATAGTTGATGGTGAAGGAGAAGGAGAAGAGGAGGAGATACTTAGGGACCTGAGCCGACACACGCCCCCGTTTGATCTGTTAATTACGTTCTAGAAAAATACAAAGAAAAGAGAAAAAAGTGGATACTCCGAGTACTCTTTAGAACGTAATAAAGATTACTTAACGTGGCGGCGATGTCACAGAGACCAGCACAGAGACTGCCGATTACTATAAAGATATTAACATGTAACATTTGTATCATAATCATAATAAATACTAATTATCATTATAAGTATATGAATGAGTGGCTGCTCGGAATGCACGTGATATGATTCATCGCTGCTCCAATTTTTCTTTATATCGTTCCACGTTGCATTGTCTAATTCTGGCGAAGTATTCCTAGCATTCCTAGTACGATATAAATGTGTTCTCCTTATTAATTAATCGAATCAGTGTCAGCGGATTGTGTAAAAATGCACATAACTGTACTTTTGTTTGCAGACTAGCGCTAGATATGATTCTACTGATTTTCAGTACAGCACATCTTGAATGTTCTTCATAAGCAGAGACTGAACACCGAAATAAAAAGACTAAATGGTAAAATTGAATACATTATAAATTTGATTGGTTCGACTTTTATCTTAGTTATTATACAAAAAATATTGATATATAGTTGGTATTTTTTAAACTGTTTGCAATTTCTGGTTATAAATAAAAATCGGTGTTTCATCTGCACTAAACGTTAAATAGTAAAAATCTTCAGGTTTATGATTACGTCAATTCTTCGTACCCTTATGTTTAAGCGATTATGTTCAAACGATATATACAATCTCAAAGTAGTAGAAACTAATTTAACTTTTAATAAATTTATCTCATATGACAAGGAATCTGCGTATTTTATTATTTTATTTTTAAGATATATTTGTATTTGTATTTTATGGGAATCCAGATAATATTACAAGGAAAAAACAACTTTTTATTCATTACAACTATAAAAAAAAGACCTTTTTACGAAAAACGATAGTGTTATTGTGGAGTTTATATTAAAAGCAATGTTCAAGATATGTTTTATATATAAACAAAAAATAAGATGTAGATTACTCTCTTCATTAACAGTTTTTTTTATATACATTAAGTTTTTTTATATACATTGTTGCATACCAACAGTCTTTTTTTGTAAAAAAAAACAAGAAAATTCAGTTGATCACACTATATCAAAATCATCTCTCTGTAAAACAAAAATACATATATGTATTACATATAAAATACGAAAATATAATTTAACTGCAATAATATATAATAAGAGATGCTGAAAAAATTCTCACACACACCTCGTTATTGTATTCCAATACATGTTTCTTAATAGCAGATGTGTCTACCCATGTTACAAAGTCCTCTAAATTTCTGTAAAAAAACATACAACTGATATCGTTTTATTTGCTTCTTCAACATTTGTGCAGTGAACAAGACAAAATGTTACCTTGTTACCAAAAACGCTGGGTCTTTTACAACTTCTACTCCAACTCGGACATGACCCTGTTCTATCAATTTTGTCGCCATGGGTATTGTCTGACTCATCTTGTTACGCACCATAATGACCGGGAGTCTTCGTCTGCAGAAGCAACTGGCGGTTACTTTCTGTGTCTGCGACAAGTCCCATTTGGTGGAAATCAGGCCCATTAAATATAGCTTCTCCAACAATACGGCACTTTGCTCAATACGAAAGGAATGATCAGGCTCGACTTCCTTAATCTTCCTACCTAACTCTCGTATATCTCGTGATAGTTTGTTGTATCTGCAATCCATTGATAATTATCCTTTAAATAGATAAATAGCTTCAGCACTCTTCAAACTTATCTTAAAAATCTTGCTTTAAAAAGCGAAAATAAAAATAAGAGCATGAAATGTTAAAAGTTCATTAATTTTACTTTTATTTCACATTATAGAGTCGTAATAAATCGTTTATTATTGTTTATATATGCTGCCTGAAAAATGTGTATATTCCTAAACGTTTGATTATTACAAAGAATATTACTAAGGCCTCTATTCGAGCGCGAATATTTTGACGGTACATGTAAACCACACAAATAGCAAAAGTTATTACGATTCGGGCACTGCATCCTTTACTTCTTTTTTAGTTTGTACTTTGCATCATCAACTTATTTTGCTTTTGTTTTAGACTACGGTCTGACAAATTCTACAACACAGCTAGAAATATCCAAAACGTATGCGCATACGATTATAAAGCATGAAAATGTGACCGCGGCGCATGTTCGCATTGCAGTATTTCGCGGCTGGCAGATTTCCTAACCAATAGTCGTCAAATTTAACAATTAATATCTCTGTCCACGGGGACAGAGAAACAAATTCACTACTTTATAAACAAAATCGTTACTTTATAAACAAGTTCACTACTTAAAAAATAAATTCACTACTTTATAAACAAATTCATTGATTTAAAAAGACAAATATTGATAAGGATCCAATACACGGATCGAAACGTATAGTCTATTATAATAAAGATTTTACACACAATATCAACTGGTGTTGGACTCGATTGGCTTCAAAACCTAATTAAAAAGACAAATTTACTACTTTAAAAATACAATTGTTTTCTTATATTATTTTTGTGTTTTGAAAGCAGTAAATTTGTTTTTAAAGTAATGAATTTGTGTTTTAGAGCAGAGAACTTGTTTTAAAGTAGCAAATTCGTGACCGCAGTGCATGTTTGCATCGCAATACTTCCGTGGCTTTGACAGATTTTCTAACCTGAATAGTCGTTAACTTTAACGCTTAATATTTCGGTTCGTGTGGCAGACTCACCATTTTTCTTACAGATTCTTTTGTTTCATGCAAAAACGCGTCAAATGAGCCTAATTTCATCAAAATTGGAGGTAAGGGGAGCATTCTAAATAATTACCTATTAATTTAATCATTTCACTTACATCGTATAATCTGATCTTCTCTGAATGCAATAACGTTTCAAGATTTTAACCTCATGGAGATTGTTGTCAACCTGCCAAGACAGAAAATCTACTTTTCTCAGCAATTTCTGCTCGTGATACTTTAGTTTTCGAACCATCGTGATCGTCGATAGATTGAGAATTTCTTCTTTTTTACTTAAGGACGTTCTCCGACTGCAGTTGTGCTCAACCTAAAGTTTACTCGCGTCCACGCAATCGCCCCTACACACAGAAAATACTAGTTGAGTATCACCGTGTGCGCAGAAGTGTAAAAATGATCCTACTGCGTCACTCCGTGCGATGCGGCAACGCTGCTTTTTCGCTCTGCGCTTTGTGTTGTGTTAGTAAGGTTGGTAATTATTCAGTTTAGCTACCCCACCTCAAAAATCAATAAAAATAAGCTTATTCGATGCGTTATTGAATGAAATGAAAGAATCTGGCAAAAAAAAGTGTCGCTCTGCCCTGTGAGCCGAGATATTGAGCGTTAAAGTTCGAGATTTTAGAGGTTAAGATATCTGTCATTCCGACTCGCTGCAGCGCTACATATACGTAAGGTCTGTTCTTTTTCGAAGAATTCTGAAATAGTGCAATAAGTTAGA
>NW_017297335.1:41054-43220 GCF_001594075.2 Trachymyrmex cornetzi
TGTAATATCAAGTTTTATGTCTCTTTGTTTCAAAAAATTCTAAAGAAAACTTTGTTTATAGTGAATAAAAAACCACTTTCGAATAAGCTTTAGACAGGGATTCTATGTTAAACGTTTCAACTTTGAAGTGGATCTCGATTTTTAATCCCGCAACGAGTACTGAGCTTCAAAGTATATATGTTCAGAACACTAAAACAAGCTTATTCTGTAAGTTTCAGAAAAATCTAAAGAAAATGGATTTTTCGGAGAACGTCTTTAATGGCGCCGGGCGGCGGGCGCCCACCTCCAAGTAATAATAGGAGGTAGGGATGGGCGATGCTTCATCAATTATACAAAAATCGCTGTTTTTTCCGCTCAATAATCGATGCTTGATTCGATGTTCAAGAATTCGATTAATCGGTACATTGATCTTTTTTAATGATATCGATTATGGTTGGCTCTCGTTGATCTACCCAAAGATATAACTATCCAAGAGTTCTAGATTTATTAGATACTAGAGAGGCAGTCCCTAGCAGGCATTTAATTTATTTATGAAACAATTTTTTCATTACTAGTAAATATTTTTGGTAACCAAGAAATTGCTTTCTGAAATAAAAATCATATTTGATAAAAAGTAATCAATGTACGGTTTTAGGAGGGCTCCAATTGCACACATCGCATATTGCACATATATCGCTGATTGGCCAATCTAAAAATAAAATAATCTCATTGGCTAAACAGTAAAAAATTACTAGGCACCAGTTGATATGAGTGGTGTGTACAATCAGAACTGTAAGCAAACGGGATCCTCTCATTAATTCTTATCAAGAATTAAGAATCAATAAATTACAATTCAAGGAAATGTTTATGAAACAAGTAAACTTTTTTTTCTGTGGAGGTACATAGAATTGTACTCTATTTCTTTTTTTATTTTGTGATAAAAATAATTTTAAAAATTATAATTCAATATATTTCTAAAAATTAATAATAAAAATAAAATAAAATTTAGCAAGCAGTTTTTTTTAATGATCGATTTTACCAACATCGATGTTTCTCCTACGATGAATCGGTTAATTAAAAATCGGATTGGATCATAATCGATTATTATGGGATCGATGCTTTTCTTGTACATCGCCCATCTCTATACATACTTTGCATCAATTGGTGGAGGTATTCCAAAAAAAGATTTAACATCTTACAAGTTACAAGCTTTTCAAAATTATTTTTAAACTTTACAGGTATTTATAAATATTGTATATCAAAATTTTTATCAAATAAAATATATTTAAAAAATAAAGTTTATTATTATTTTTGTTGCTTTTTAAATAAAATATATAAAATTAATAATATAATATTTGAGGGAAAATTAACAACAATGCAGTGTTTAGCATTCGTCGACTAAGTACCGAGACACTACCGTGTCTCCAGATGCTGAAAACAGAACAAAATGATAGAAATTGGTTTGCGGGTGCGTTCTAATATCACTTAATTCATCAAAATTACACTTGAACAGACTCGAAACACACTCTGACTCTGCTCCCGAGCAGAGGCGAAGTGTGTCGATTGAGTTTGAACAAAATTGTAAATGGAAAGCGATGTGTGTCGATTTGTGTCAAGTGTGTCGACTGTGTCTCCTAAAAGGAAAGCAGCCAATATCTCGTTAACTATTGCGCAACCTACAAAATGGTATAAGAATTTTTGATTCAATTCGGTCCGTTCTACCTGCTCGAGATCGATTACCTGATAATTTTCAAACACCCTGTATATGTATATATACATTTATATACACATATAAGTAGAATATATATTTATGAAAATGGAATTTTTCTTATTGCCAGAATTAGTAGAGACTAGAGACGGTAGTGTCTCGACGCTAAGACCAAGAACAGCGACACTACCGTGTTACGTTACGCAAACCGGCGATTTGCGGGGTAATTTTTTATTCAACTTTTATTATTTCAGGTATATTATGTTGTACTTTATTGAAAATCGTGATTTTATGATTTTATGTTATTTATATCATTAAATTCATAATGTCGTATTCAAATTTCGCGGTTGCATTTGGACCCAAATATGATTGGTTGTTCTATTATGCCATAAAGGCCCGTCTACAATACACGGAGTAAGAAGTAAGAGTAAGAAATTGACCAATCACAGTCGAATGTGAGAAGAATAATCGATTGTGAT
>NW_017297335.1:44113-45966 GCF_001594075.2 Trachymyrmex cornetzi
ACCAATAGCAGCGAGCGCTCACGGATCCGCTCCACAACAGTTGAGTCTGCTGAACGCGGCCATTATCTTATAACGTATTCGATTTACTTTTTTGAATTTTTGAAATTGTAACGAACAATATTACGGATCTCGAAATTTATTCTTCGTACAAAAGAACATGCATGCGCGACCGCAACTTAATGTTGACTGCAGACTTCACAGCTACTCTAAAAAACAAATGAAAACCAAAATATATCTATAGCGGCGCGACCCTATAGATACAGTTCCACTTAACGCACATGAACGACACGCAAGCGCCTTGTTTTTTTATCAATCTAAACATCGTCCATTCGTCTTTGACGAACCGCGTCCTGACAATCCTGAATATGTTTTCATCAGCTTGATAAATTATGTGTGTACACGTGTTCCGTATAAGTGTGTTGCATATACGTATATAACACATATATGTGTACACATTTTTTATTACATATTTGCTTATATAACTTTATATTTATATGAATATAAAATATATATTGTATAAGATGTAATTTTAATTTAAATCTCCTAAATCTCTTTTATTTTAGATTGTAAAAAATAATGTCCTAGACAAAAGTTATACAGCATAAGATACAAGTAATAGTAGAAATAATGTTAAAAAAAATAACTGTTCATTATTTAAAGATTATATAAAGATTAAGGCTATTAAAAGAAAATGTTCGCGCTTCGAAGAAGTAAGAATATTATATGCGTAATATGGAAAATTGTTACAAAACATGAGTTCGAAGAAAACTTAATATAGTATATATTTTGTTGTAGTGTATATTTTGTAGAAGTGGAAGTTTATTGAAGATTTCACAATCAATATCACTTTTTAAAACAAAATTGTATGATCTTTTACACAATACAATCAAGTTATTATATAGAGGGTGTCCCGAAAGTTTTTGCCAATCGCTTTCGTGTAGATAGAGCGAACTAAACTGAGTCGAAAAGTCCTCTACCATTTTGAAATTTTCGCTATAATTAACAAGATATTAATTACTAAAAATTGTCAAATATTGGTCTTGAATAATTTTTTACTCAAATACTATTAAATTTACAGAAAAACTACAAGAGGCAAAAATAATTTATTTCTTCTCATAAAGTTCTGAAAATTTTTTCAGAATTTTTTATTAACTTTTTAGTACTGCATTTTCTTATCTTTGCAAACATGAGAAAATACGGTATTAAAAAATTCTGAAAAAATTTTGAAAAAATTCTCAGAACTTTATGAAAAGAAAATAAATGATTTTTGTCTCTTGCAGTTTTTTTGTAAAGTTGATAATATTTAAGTAAAAAATTATTCGAGACAAATATTTGGCAATTTTTAACAATTAATATCTTGTTAACTATTGTGAAAATTCCAAAACTAAAGGACTTTTCGACTCAGTTTAGTCCGCTCTACCTGCTCAAGACGAGTGGGCCCATACATTAATGACGCCTTGTATATAAAAGTATGAAAGTAAAATGATCAAAAATCAACATTTAATGACATATATTTAATACTGTCGTTGTAGCAAATTTTGGAATAAAATAAAATATTGAAAAGTTTGATTTAAATGTTTATTGAAATATTGTGTTTAAATCATATTACATTATCGATATTAAATTTAAATTAACAGAAGGCGAGATTATCACTGCGTTTCATTTAACGCTCACAACGCTCGTGGAATCTCTCTTTGTTGTTTATTAAATGTTAAACGAGGGACCAAGCGTTTCGTTGCTAGCGTTGTGTGGAAAGCAGCTTATGTGTGTCGTTCGTGAATGTTTGTAGAGTCATAGCGTTTTTCTAAAAAAAGAAAAAGAGCGTTGACATTTCAAAACGTGTATCCAATACC
>NW_017297335.1:46554-48296 GCF_001594075.2 Trachymyrmex cornetzi
CCTACCGGCTCGAAGGGCGAGCGCGTAGGCGAGCGCGCACGCGAGCGCGCGTGCAAACGCACCTGCGAACATGCGTTAAAATTCGCGTCACTTATTTTACTTGGCAGATTTTCTCGTTTATATTAGCGTTTCTTTTGCGTAATTGACCAAGCGTATCAAGAAGCGTAGACGCGCCACGGATCAAGCTCGGCAGCTGCGGTGAAATGTCATTGTATCATCGTGCCGTCTCGCCCGCTACCCTTGGAAGGAAGTCAGAAGAAGGACCGGATCGTAAGGACGGCCGCAGAGCAGAGAGAAGGGCACACATCCGGGAGCCCGGATTAGCAGGTTGTACCATTTTATATCATTGCTTGTAACCGCTGTCGAAAATAAGGGGAACCATACTTTCACCATGCACCCCTTGCAGAGCACCGGAGGAGGTCAGAATTCCCGGCCACCCTGGAGGGGCTGGACGGACGCCGTCGGGAGCCTACTCGACGAGCGAAAAGGAAATCCATCCCGATCTCCTCCGCCAGGCCAGGAAGTGCAGGGGCTGTGAACAGAGACGCCACCCTTGACAGGAATCTTCATTGCGCGCTCGCATGAGCGAGGATTCAAGGCCGCGCGGGCCTGCACGGCACGCGCGAATGCCGTGACACGCGGAAGCCAATCAGCGTGACTACCTCGTCCCGCAGGAGGGGGGGAGCGCTAAGCAGCCTGCGAGAATCCGCCGGGAGCTCCCGGGCCTCACTCTTTCGGTGGACGAGCGAGCCGAGTGCTGTGAAGGGAGTGCGAGACCGCTGTCGACAAGGACGATCGCGAGAGTTACCGAGGGATCAATGAGAGGAGGCCGAGAGGACAAAGGAAGCGACGTGGGTGAGACGATCGTCGTAGTTGTGAAGCTGCCGACCGGGGTACGTTGCCGGGTGGATCGTACGTAAGCCAGCTCGCACCGTAACGTTAGAATCGGCGCCATGGTTGCCGTGTAGAGCCGCGGAACCGCGAGCCACGTGCCATCCTCCCGAGCTAGGAGATCATTTAGCTGTCGCATCTCGAGAGTCAGAGTGAGGGGAGTAATATTTGCTGCCGAGTGGAAGTAAATTAGAGTCGTGTGGAGAGAATCGAGGGCCGAGTCGCGCTCGTTCCTTTCGCCACGGGAGAGTCACTTCCGGTTACCGAGTAGAGTAGAGCCGCGTAGAAACGCGCGGAGTAGTCACGTTGTCGAGTTTTGTCGGATCGCGTAACGATTATTGTAATTGCGTGATCGTTTAGTATCGCGTCGCGCAGGCACGCTTGTTACAATCGTGCCGCCGCGCATTGTGCTATCGCCTCGGAACGCGGATTGTCGCGTTGCCGAGTGAACTTCCGGTTGCGGTGTTACCGAGTAGAGTCCGTTTCTGGAATTTACGCTGTCGAGTAGAGTCGTGTCGCATAAAAGAGTTCGCTATAATCGCGTCGCACCATCGCGTGGCGTCGGCCGCGGGCCGGCGTTGCACGTCCGGGGATCTGGTGGTACAGCGTGTACGGGTTCTGGCCGGCTGTCGAGGAGCGGGCGTTTGACACCATCGGAAGATACCGCGGGGAAGGTCGGGGCTCGTGCGGTAGCGTATGGCCGGCGTCCGGCGTTAGGATTAAGTTAGCGGCTCTCTGTGCGAGTACCGAGCGTATCGAGCAGAGCGGAGGGGCGAAGCCCCGGAGAGTACTTGTAATTGCTTCACTGCTGTAATTTATCATATTTGCTTCATTACATTCCTTTCAAATAT
>NW_017297335.1:48778-53626 GCF_001594075.2 Trachymyrmex cornetzi
AAATTACACTTTCAACATTACGTTAATTTTTTTACAAATAAGACATTTATATCACAAAAGAGTCACTTTTGCACATTGAACTCCAATTATTTCGAAAATCTGACGTGTTAATGAAATTTAACTTGCGGTATTGTTTTCAGCATCCAAAAATCTATAAGAAACACCTCATCTGATTAAAAGAAATTTTTTTGTATATCAATATCATCTTTATTCACAGTTTATTGATGTAGTACAATCACAGTTATCGACGATTTTATCGATAGTGTCGAAAATGTGATACGTAGTTCACATCAATTTCTAAAATTGATGTTGGTGTCGCTAGCGTACGGCGATTTCGCCTGTCACGCGAAAAAGGCCGCCATGTTCTCTCTCAGGTTTCTCTCTGACGTTGCTTTTCAAGAATAGGACCCCTGGGTGCTTTTCAATTGCAATATCCCTAGACACTTTCGTGCACACGGCGACACAAGTTGCGTTCCAATTGTCCATTATCGTCGACACAACACTACACATCCGTACTCAGTCGAGGGTCTGTGTAAGCTTGTGTTTTCTAGTGACATTTACATGTTACTAACTGCGGCGGCTATAAATGAGGTTGGAAGACGTTGAGTGGCCGACATTTTTACTTTCTTTTGTTTTAATACAGGCGGAAAAAGCTACATTTAATCTAACTCCATCCGAAACGAATCTCAACCGTGCACAGCGTACACATTCTTTTCCAATTGAATCGTGCACAACGTTACACTTTGTATATTCCTGTGTACGTTTGTGTTAAGATGTGTTAAGCAATTGGAAAGCACTCTATACAGGGTGACCCATTTTAACTTAGACAGCCAAATAACTCGAAACATCGCGATTAAATAAAAAAATGTTTAAAACAAAAATTGTTGGATATGAATGGGCTGATTGAACTATGACCTTGACAATGACCTTGTCCTTCATTTTCAAGGTCATTTGAAGGTCAAGGTCATTTTTTAAAATGGGAAGCTCCATTTTACGTTGAATATTCTTGTAGCTTATCTCGAGAGCTTTCCAAAACACTATAATAAAATATTTTTTCATTAAGTACTTCTCGAGTTATAAGGCTCGAATGTTACAGTACCGCCGCCGACATTAGCATTACGCAAGGTATTCGACCGATGGTTAAAACCTCTTGAATGTATGTTCAACTATATCTTGATTGATACGTCTCGTTAATAAAAATTGAAATCTTGAATTAATTTCCTGTAAATATTCCCACATTTGATTTAAGCTATTTATATTTTGTGATAAACTTCCGAAAATGGCAAACGCCCGATTATTATGAAATTTAGCAGAAATACTCCAAATGACGTCAAATGAATGCCCTTAAATGGATTTTCACCGACAAGAAAGTTTAATGCCAAAAATGTTTGAATGAAATTATGGAAATTTGTGCTTATTATTTTCAGTACACTATATGTTTATTGCAGTTTATGGTAAAACTATGATCTTGATCTTGACATATATTGTCGAGGTCATAATCTTGAATAACCTCCAATAGGTTTTAGCCATCGCTTGTCCTTCATTAAAAAGTTATTAATAAAAGAAGTTAGAAAAATAACGTATTATTTCAGCGATATTAAATACTGCCATATTATTTCAGCAATATTAAATACTATTCTATATAGGTTTTGACTCTCAACACGAAGCAACTTTCACAGGGGGGGTGAGAGTCGGAGGTGAAAGTCGTGCGCTCCTGAAGCAGGGGGGAGGAGGGATTACAATCGGGGGTGAGAGTCGTGCGCCCCTGAAGTAGTGAAGTAGGGGGGGGTGAGAGTCGAAGGTGAGAATCTTGCGCCCCTGAAGCAGGGGGGAGGAGGGGGGTGAGAGTCGGAGGTGAGAGTCATGCGCCCCTGAAGTAGAGGGGTGGGAAGAAGGGTGAGAATCGCTTCGCATGGAAAGTCGAAACCCATGTGCATCAGTACAATCATAGAAGTCGTGCGACCTTTCAGCAGGTGGGGAGGATAGAATAAGAGTCGCTTCGCATGAAAAGTCGTTCCAAAAACAAAAAAAAATATTTAAGCAGAAATTATACAAAAAATATATGAAAATGACAATACAACAATATATTAATATAACATATATATATATAGTAATACAATTTTTTTAACGATACATTTATAAAACAAATATAATTTTATCCCTTATACAAATAAACGTCTTTATATTATTCTTCCTCTAGCCAAAATACACATCCTTAATATCAGAAATTAACTTTTCAAACGGATCTAACTGTTTCTTTCGTACATACCGCCTCCATAAAAATTCACACAAATGATCGGCTATATTAGCTTTTGTAACTCCACCTCGACTCAGGAATCTTCTTATTGATCGCCATGACGATTCTATATTTTGCGTATATGCTCCACTTTCCAAATTTATAAATTCTATAGAATGATTCACAGTTTTATGCTTATAACCATGCTTTTCCAAATCTTGATAACCTTTCCAGCAATCTGAATGAATTTCCGTACCAGGAGCAACATGTTTTTTAATTAATGTTATTAAAGTTGACGCATCCCGTTTATCAGGACATATTTCTAAACGATAATCTTCAGATTGCCCACGTACAATCATACCAATTATCCAAGAACCTTCAACAATACGGCCTCGTTCATATTTTCTCCGACCAATCTTACATTCATCAACTTCAACTACAAAACCGTCTCCTCCAATGTAACCAAGCGTTTCATATTGCTTATTCAATGATACCGCACAAACTTCACGACAAAACGAATATCTGTCTGATATCGTTTCCGCAGATGTTATTTCACCTTCAAGCCAACTACTTTAACGAACAGCTTGTCCAAAAGACTACCAACAGCAAAACAATATGTTATTATTAAACATTTTTCCATTGAAATGTGGCACCTTTCAAACCATGTATTGTCTGCAGCCGTAACATTATGATTATATGATCCACGCTTAAAACATTGAAATCTTCCGCACACCATACGATTCATAAAAAACCATCACTCTCTTATGAATCTTACAAAACCGTGAACTCCGTACTAATCCAAGTTCTCTCACAAACCGTAATGTACTAGTTCTATCCTTTAACTTAGAAGCCAATAAGAACAACATCATCTTTTCACCCATTTCGATAATTATAGCCAATATTTCTAGATGACTGACTAATAACGACTACCCGCGACCAGTAATACCAAAACGAGGGTCACTATTTATATTTTGAGCCTAATAATAAAAATAATAATAATAAAACAATAATTTGTCATTTATTGTTTTTCAAAATATTCTCCTTTATGATCTATACACTTTTGCATGCGTTCGAACCACTTGTCAAAGCATTTTTTCCATTCCGCTTGAGACACCTCCAAAATATGGTCTTTGAACGCATCAACGGCTTCTTCTGCCGACGAAAATCGTTGTCCACGCAATTTATTCTTGACGTTCGGGAACAAAAAGAAGTCATTTGGTGCCAAATCAGGACTGTACGGCGGATGACCCATTAATTCGATTTTTTGAGTGCTCAAATAGTCGGTTGTTAGACGAGATGTGTGACAGCTGGCATCGTCTTGATGAAGAATGATCCGGCGGTGCTTATTTGTTTTCCTTATTTCACTGAAGACTTCCGGCAAACAAATGGTTGTGTACCATTCAGAATTGACCGTTCTACGTTCCTCTAAAAGCACTGTTGCCACATGACCAGTTTTTCCGAAAAAACAGGCGACCATTTGTTTCGAAGTGCTTCGAGCGCGAACAACTTTTGTTGGATTTGGTTCATCTTGAAACACCCATACAGTCGACTGCTGTTTAGTTTCCGGCTCATACGCATAGATCCATGATTCGTCACCTGTTACAATCTTATACACGTCTTTTGAAGCATCGCCATTGTATTTCTTAAGCATTTGTTTGCCCCAATCGACACGAGCATCTTTTTGAGATTTTGTCAGATTATGTGGGATCCAACGAGAACAAACCTTTTTCACGGCTAAATGATTATGCAATATTTCATATATGCTGGTGGAACTAATGCCCAAGGTTGTCTCAATCTCACAGTATGTCACATGACGATCTTGCATTATTAGTTTTTGCACAGCATCAATGTTTTCTGACGCAACAACTGATTTTGGACGACCTTCACAACTTTCGTCGGTGAGCGAACGGCGACCACGATTAAATTCGTTATACCAGCGTTTCACAATGGCAAAGGATGGGGCTTTATCGCCAAAAGTGGAAGTAAGTTGATCAATGCACTCCTGTCTTGATAATCCACGTCGAAAATCGTAATAAATCATTGCACGAAAATTTTCACGAGTTAATTCCATTTTTTCGCTGAGACACAATTTTCAAGTGACTGTAAACAATACAAATCGCGTTCAAATAACAAAACGTTCTGAAGAAAGTTATGGTCAAAAATGTCAAACTTTCTAGTGGAAACGTCCGATGGCACCTGACAACACTCAGTGTTGCCAAGGCTCAAAATATAAGTAGTGCCCCTCGTACACGTTGCTCACCCAGAAGCATGAAGAACATGCACACACACTAAATATTTTCCTTCTACATACGCATCCCCTCTATTCATCTCCTATATAAACTGCAATAAACATTTTTGGCATTAAACTTTCTTGTCGGTGAAAATCCATTTAAGGGCATTCATTTAAGGAGGTTGTAAGGCTGAGGCGGGCAGTGAGAGGGGAATGCTTTAATACAAAAGAAATATGGAGTGTAGCAAACATTTGAAGAAATAAAGAGCTAAAATTTAAAGAAATATGTATTATAATGCAATTAAAATGCAAAAAATATTAGTGTTTATTTGTGTAAAAGTTTCAAAGATAAACATATATTTTTTAGAACAATAAATATTTT
>NW_017297335.1:54033-56628 GCF_001594075.2 Trachymyrmex cornetzi
TTATTAATTTACAGAAAAATGCGCTGGTCAAAAAATCTGAAAAAATTTACATAAAAGAATGCTTTGTAGATAAAGCTATGTTCCAAATTTCAAGCAATTCTTAACATATTGCATTCTCCTTACAACCTCCTTAACATCATTTGTAGTATTTCTACCAAATTTTATGATAATCGAGCGTTTGCCGTTTTCGGAAGTTCACCCACATTTCGAATCCAGCATTTGAATACATTAACTTTTTTTGTAATATCTATGCCATTCTTTGTAAAAATTTTAAGACTGCAGAAGTATGTTTTTAATGATTTTAAAAATTCTAATTGTTCTTCTAAGGCTATAAATGCATTTTTACTTGACTTCTTTCTTTTAATACATGATGAATTAAAAATATCAAACGTAGCATCTAATTTTTCAACATATTCTGATGTATCTTTAGCAGGTGTCGGCAAATGTCCAAATGAAATCATAGTATTAATAACAGAAGCTACAGAAAAACTTAAAACTTGAGCAACATATTTTACTTTCATCCGTTGAAAATTATTGGGATAGATGTGTGTATCGTGAGCTATTTTAGGAACTAATCTATTTATGTTTTCTTCATCTATTTCATATAATTTCTTTATGTGCTGCCATGAGATAATTTTATTTTCTGATTTAATAATATTATTTAATAAATTTTTTTATTTCTAGCTGCTCTTTTACAAGGTGTGGTGGATCAAAAAAGTAAAATATTTTTTGGCTATTTACAATATAATAAGGAGTTTCTTGAGTCACGCCTAATTTTTTAAGTGCTTTTACATAATCTGTTCCCATATCTGTCACTTCAGCAACAATTTTTAAATTAATGCTCTGAAGTCTTTTGACATATTCAATAGTAATTATTTCGTAATTTATCAGCATCTATAGTTGAATTAAGAAAAAAATAACCAAGTGGTTGCTTAAATTTATTTGTCAAACCTCTGACCATGATTATCGCTGCATTACATGCAGGTAAAAAACTTTTAGTATAACCTGTATCATGAAATCCAATCACTATATCTCTGTTAATTATATAAAATAAACTTGCTTTTAATGACATTGTATCAATAGAAATGCAGCAATATTTATCTAGCATACGTAAATTTTCAGTTTTAATCCGAAGTCTTTCAAATACAATATCATTTATACCAGGGAAAATTATAAGTCCTTGTATTATGCGTTCAAGTGTTCTCTTGGATGGTAAAATAAAAGTGTTGCTTAAAATTCTATAAGCTTTGGATCCTTTAAAATATAAATTCAAACAAAATATTTTAAATTCTTTGGTATATCTATTACCGTTTCTTTTTTTGTCGAGATTATTTCCTTGAGTTTTCATGAAATCAGCTATCGGTTTTGGATAAAATTTATAAAGAAGTTTTTGGAAATCGTCATAAGTAATATCTTCTATATTTTTTTCATTATTATATTTTAGTTTTGCGCGTTTTGCTCTTTTATCTGCAGCTTCACATTTTTTTCTGAGAACTTCTTTTCTTGGAGTAGAACTGGATAATTTTAATTCGGTTTGAGTTGCTTTATCATCTTTAGAATTCGTTAAATTAAAATCTTTAGTTGAATCTGTGCTTAAATTAACATCTAAAATTATAAGTAAAAATTGAAAAATCTTTAAAATAGATCAAATAAAATCCTAAATTAACAAACTTCTTTGTTAAAAAATATTTTACCTGTCAAATTGGTTGTTGAACAACTGACTTTAACACTGTATACATCTGCTTGTAAATTTGTTGTAAAACATGAAGTGTCTACTGTTGAAATGTCTACTAAAATAAGTTTTTATAAATAATTTAATAAATAATTAAAATATAAATAAGGTAAAAGGCAACAAGCCTAAAATAAATACAAAGAACATTCGATATAAAATTTAAGCCATATTATAGATTTATTTTATTATTTAATAAATAATAATAATAAAAATTATGTCGAATAATTAAAAAAATATCTATATGTAACACATATTCAAAATATATACAATTATGAAAGAAAATTAATTATTATTGATTACTCACTCTGATCAGTTGTTACATCATTGGTAATATTAAGAACTGAACTTGGAACTGCATATGTTTGAAGTCGATTTTTTAAATCATTTAAGAACATATGAGCAAAATGTTTTGATCAAATTCTGTAATTATTATATAGTCTTTTTTGTAGAATATTCTCCTTTATATCACATGCTTGTAGCCTCAATTTTGCTCTAAAACATATATTATTGTAATTTTAAAAATTATTTAGTGTTTACACACACAGATACACACCCACACACATATACATTACATACGTATCAAAAATTATCACAAAATTACTACCTTTCTAAATCAGATGGAAAACGAAAAAAGTTTAGATGACGATCTGCTCCGGAATTATTGTTACAGTCACGCATTGAACACGTAAAACCACCAACAATTACACGTTCCATTTTATATATTTTTAAATACTTTTAAAACTAAAATATCAAGAGTATTTTTCAATAGCAGACAATCATCGATTAAGGAGGTTGTAAGGGCATAAAACACATATATTAATATTTTCGCTTTAAATAAACTACATACATGTGAAAGTTGTGTT
>NW_017297335.1:58246-61602 GCF_001594075.2 Trachymyrmex cornetzi
CTTTATTACATTTTTTCAATTTTTTGATACATATATTCAGGGATATAATGTTTCAATTTTTATTTGGCAATTATGCGAGAACTCGTATATTTTCGTGTATATTACAAATTAATTCCGGACCACGCACACAAAAAGAGACTTTGAGTCTCTTACTGTGCATTTTAAATAAGTTTCAAATTTTCTTCAGCCATAGGTACTTATGTGCTCTTCTTCTTGACTCTAGCCTTTCTGAAAATTTATACAAATTGTAGTTTAAAAACTAACGCAGAAAAATAAACGAAAAAGCGTAAAATTGAAAGTTTGGAAAATAAAGAACCCACTCTTGGCCAGGAACGTGGACAGGAGTCAAGTGTTAGAACTATTTCACACATTTTCACTCATTTCAATATGTTACAAATCAAAATCACACACACACGACTGCACATGCAATCTTAATAAATAACAGGTGTGTTACATTCTTGTATAAACATTCTTGAATAATGAATCAATATTCATGTCCATATTACTGCTCGACGGAAACCGCAGGAAGGTGGTGATTTCTTCCATCAGGAGGAAATGTAAAAAATTGTCTAATAAGTCACGTATGAATCATAACTATTTGATAATTTTTTACATTTCCAAAGGAATGAAGGAAAGGAAAGAAATAAAGCATGTGTTTAAGTAGAGCAACTTAAAAGCATTAAACCGTTAAACAAAACTTGCACAATTAATTAAAATGCTACGTACAAAAAATTCAAAGTAATATTGATCATGAACAAGCGACCGAAATGTTAGTATGACATATTATACATTTTTAATTCAAAACGCTAATTAATAAAATTTAAATGGAATAGGAACTACAGTTATAAATTACTTTATGTGGTTTATGATATAAAAAATTAATATAAAATTAGAGCATATAACCACATACTCGGAGGAATGAGTGAAAGATATATATATTCGATAACATGTCTAATAGGCCAACGTTTATTCTATTACAATACAAAACTATGCCATAACATTATTATCAATATAAAAGTCTAGACGTTTCGACCTTTAATATGGTCTTCATCAGTAACAATTTGTATGTATGAGCCAATTTAATTACATTAAACCTAACATGATCGCAATGAGATGATTATACAATGTTAGAATGCAAATCTTAAATAGTTGAACCTTATTAATAAAAATCGTAATTTCTGTGATTGCCCATATCCAGGTCTTGTTGTATCTTCGTTATAAATTGTGAAATTGTACATCAACATTTAATTTATTACAGAAAAATTGATCCTTGTCATACTTCGAAATTTTTTTCTTGACAGAATTCATCTTGTCAGTTAAATTAATTTTGAACTCAACCTTTTTCCAGTTTGATAATAAATTTTATAGACAGATTTTTGGCATGCCAATGGGCTCTCTACTCTCGCCTATCATTTCGGATCTAGTCATGGAGGATTTAGAAAATAGAATACATTCCACAATAAAAATAGAAATACCCATATACTTTAGATACGTTGACGATATACTTTTAGCTTTACCTAATCATCAAATAAACTCAACACTAGACTTATTTAATAATCAGCATAATAGATTAAAATTTACATTAGAAGAAAATGATATTGGATCTGTTAATTTCCTTGATGTAACAATCCAAGTAGTTGACAACAAGATAATGTTTGACTTGTACAAGAAACCCACATTTTCAGGAAGATATCTTAACTATTTTTCCAATCATCCTGTTATTCATAAAAAGGGTATAATCTTTTCTTTGTTGGACAGAATTATTTTCTTATCGCATCCGAGCTTTCACACTAAAAATATTACGGATATGATAAATACGTTAATTAAAAATGGATATCCTGTAGAGTTTGTGTTTTCTACCATCAATCACAGAATCAAAACTTTAATACATAGTACTGAATTTAAATACAACAAAATTGGAAAGAATAATATAGATTCCGAGATTAAAAAATTTGTTTCCTTGCCTTATGTGCAGAATCTAACTGAAAAATTTAAACGTATATATAATAAACACAATTTAAATTTAGCATACAAACCTATTAACAGTTTATCTAGATTTATCACAACGGGTAAGGACAAAATTAACAAAATGGATAAAAATCATGTAGTATACAAAATCAATTGCCAAAACTGTGAAAGTTCGTATGTGGGACAAACGAAGAGGAGATTAAAAACCCGAATTAAAGAACACAAAGCTGATATCAATAAGTCGAATTGGAATTCCGTTATTTCACATCATAGAAGCAATCGTGGTCATGAGATGGATTGGAACAATATTAAGATAGTTGATACTGAACCTTTCTGTTACAAACGTTCGATATCAGAAATGATCTATATTAAAAAACAAGAAAAAGGGTTAAATGACCAAAAAGACACAGAAAAATTGCCTACGAACTACTTACCGATAATCCATTTAACAAGTAATAAGTAATGACTTACATAAAGGAATGACAGATGGCAATGTCTCAATTTTATGTGTCCTACTATTCCATCTCTAGATGATAATTGTCTTTCTCTTTCTAACTCGTTTAACCTCAGTTATATATAAATACGGATATTTTTAATTTTAAACACACTCACAGTTGAAACCGCTATAGAATAATATATCTTCTCAATAATTCTTGTTAAATTAGTAAATTTTACTTTCCATGACTGGTGAAGAAATCAAATTAATAGAAAGAAATAAGTTTAAGGTATTTATTTTTCGTAATAATAATTTTTTTATAAGAAAATTGTGTATAAGACAATCTACCCGAAAATTTCTCCAATAAATATTACATGTGGCTTCTTAGTAAAAATACGTTCTACAATTAATATTTTTCATTAATACAAATTAAATCATCCTCTATCTTAATGTCACGTCTCATAATGTAGCAAAAATGGCACTACTTGTTTGATTTACATATTAGTCATATTTAGCTTAAATTGGAATAAAGGTTGTAAGAGTTGATACCTCTTATACCGACATTGTAAGTAGCGAAGTATGCAGAAGGCATTCAGTTACCGGGGATTTGAATCTGTGTCTCTTCTGTGACGGATATGTAGGAGATGTTGGGATTCGTAATAGTGATCAGCAGCTCAAAGAAAAATAAAATAGTAGAAATCACCGATGTGTAAAAGTCGGATACGTTGACTTTTTAGTACTGCATTTTCTTATTTTTATCAACATGAGAAAATACGGTATTAAAAAATTCTGAAAAAATTCTGAAAAAATTCTCAGAACTTTATGAGAAGAAAATAAGCGATTTTGATTTGTATTGTAGCAATAGGTATACTATACGGGTTCTAACTCGGGTCCTCTGAGGGGAGCGCGGGGTGCGGGGGATACTCGTAGGCGAGGGGAAGCGTAGCGCGGG
>NW_017297336.1:0-291 GCF_001594075.2 Trachymyrmex cornetzi
ATTTTTTTATATTAATATCACAATTTGTGATGAGTAATAATAAACATAATATCAGTACAATCAACATCATTATTCATTTTTTTTCCTCTCTTAAAATTGCCGTGTTATGGTTTTTTGAATCCTCTTTTCGATTACAGCCAAATTTCGTATAAGCGGTTGCTGATTTCGAATCAGGATTAAAAATTTGAAAATTTAAAATGGATGAACCAATATGGCGGACGGAAATGTTAAAAGTCTTCTGATTTCAGCGAAATGAAACATTAGAAGGTTTTCGAGGTCACTAATGCCGAA
>NW_017297337.1:0-247 GCF_001594075.2 Trachymyrmex cornetzi
TTATGATAAATTTGATGTTTTAAATGTGTTCACGCATCGATATGAACATGGAATGAATACTTTAAATACCTAAATACGGCAATCTTTAGGAGAGTATTTCTCGGTTGCTAATAAACGAGATGCATTAGAATTTCTTACAGCTCTTTGTTCAAAATATGATTATATAAAGAGTATGAAGATTATATAGAACATCAAGCTACTTCTACTTATCGATGCAGTTCATGTGGTTATAGAAATGTTACTACTA
>NW_017297338.1:0-276 GCF_001594075.2 Trachymyrmex cornetzi
AAATAACTACATCAAACACGTACTTTTATAATGTAGCACGAAAAATGCTGATAAATTACCATTAGGTATATTATCGATATTTTTAGTTTCGTGCTACTCCGTGTAAATGGGGGCGCTGCACCGTCTTACATCGATTTTCCAATAAAATCTCCAAAATCTGTATTATCGATCTTAATTGAGTTCCGCCGTTGCTTTAGCATCCCCTTAACGATCGTAAACACCTCGGTGGTCCAATTTGGCGTGTAACCCTTCTCAAAAACCGTCTTGTATTTGCTC
>NW_017297338.1:327-769 GCF_001594075.2 Trachymyrmex cornetzi
GTACACTGTGCCCAAGAGTCTTTCGGCGATCGCGGGAGTTACGTCGGCGGGTCGCATGCCGATGGTGCGATGCTTGTGCGCGTTGTAATTTGACACGAGCAGCTCGTCGACCCACTTGTAATTGCCGTTGAGCGTAAACATCTTCCACATATCGTTCTTTAGCGTGCGATTGAACCGCTCGATCACTGACGCTTTTAACGTCGAATACGTGGAATAGTGATTAACGTTATGTTTTTTCAAGATTTTCTGCACATTGGCATTGTAAAATTCCTTCCCCATATCTGTTTGTAAATTTTGCGGACATCTTCCACTCGCTCGAACGATCTCAGCGATAGCATCAGCCGTCTCGCTTCCATCCTTGCTCTTGAGTTGCACGGCCCACGCGTACTTGCTCAACACATCGATGACGGTGAGTATGTAGTGGTGACCTCTGTTGAGGCTC
>NW_017297338.1:1364-3246 GCF_001594075.2 Trachymyrmex cornetzi
ACCGCTCTCTTTATCTTGCGCTCCCCGCAGGACAGCCTCGACGTACTTTTGACCCAGCGGACCCAAGTTGGCTCGTAACGCCTCTCGACCTTTCGACGTTTGCAGCTGATTTTGAACCTTCGTCGCTAGCGAGTCTTCCGTCTTTTCGAAAACGTTTTCCAATAACTCTATCGTCGGTACGATTTTGGCACGTGTGGTGGAAGTTATCGGTTCGCGCGATCGATCACTGGATTTATGCAGAGTTGCGGAAGGTTCGAACGTCTCGCTCGCTTTTCCTCCCTCCTTTTGTTCCTCCTCTTCCTTCCTCTCACGTTTAGGGGCAGACACTGCATCTTCGTCACACGACTCTTTCTTTGTCGCGCGCTCGCCGGGGTTGTCGGCGAAAAGTCGCAAGGGCTCGATAAGAGGTTTAAAATGTCTATCCCACACGATGCTCTCCTCGGTTCTACCGGTCTTCAGAGCGCGATGTTTCTTGCGGATCGACTCGCTCGTCTTCTCGATCTCCCTCACGATTTTTTCGCGCTCGCGCACATCTGCCATGTTTATCTCTGATTAAGTATCGATAACGACTGGTTACGTTACGGTATCGCGAACTCGTTAAATCCTTTTCTGTATCGTCCATTTGTGAGCGCACTGTCTTTGTCTATCACTACGAATTCATATTTTTGTTGGCAACAGTCGCGGTACAACGCGTAAAATTCGTCATATGATATGTCGGTATTCACATGATCGTTGTAAACATGTTTCAAGTTGGTACCGTTCCTGTTTGAACAGGATCAGCAGGTTCGCGTTGTCGCGTATCAGATGTTTAGGTATCCTCGCGTACGTCTGACAGAGATAGAAGCAGTCGACGTTCGCGTGACGGACCATCGAAAAGTATTCTCTCACCGCATCCTGCTTGTCGCATGCCACGTCATCAAAGATAAAAATAGAATTTGGACGCGCCTCGCTCGGTGGAACGACGTCGCTGTTGTTGGAGAACGTAAAGTAGCCGATTTCGACGATAGATGTAAACAAATTTTCGAGATATTGATACTTCGGCTGTTGCAACGATTTCGAGTAGACGAACACATTCTCGAAACGTCCGCCGTTCGGACTCTCAAGTAAGCTTATGAGAACGTTGGTTTTACCGCAATTCGACGGGCCGCAAATGATCGCGCGTATAGTATTCGGCAGCATTTCACCGTGCTTGCGCTTCTCCACGCCGCTTCCCATTTTTCGCGATTTCGCGTCGCAGTTCGTGGCGCGTATCGCCAGCGGTTGCAATATGAATTTCATGCTCGCTCGGGCTGTGCGCTCTCGACCACATATTTAAAGGCTCGCGAATCCGCGAGTCGCGCAGTAATAAAATGTATCTCGCGCTACATCATCCTTCCGACATTCTGGATTTGAGCGCCGAGCAGTTGCAGTATATATCGAAGGTCGTACTGTTACGAGTGTACGGTGACTACATCGACTACGTGAGAAACAAGCTTCCGGAACACTTAAAGGTGGATTCGGAGGTTCGAACGTATCGTCGCTGCGACGAGCACTACAATCAACCGTGGCAGCGAACGCACATCGACGGTCCGGCACCGAAGATAAAGGACTGTAGCGAATGTCAGCGTCGGGCGGTAGTCTGTCGAATCGAGTGATAAACGCGCTTCCTTTCGAGTTACATATTCCGGGCTACCAGTTTTGTGGTCCGGGTACTCGGCTGACGAAGCGATTAGCCAGAGGTGATACAGGTATAAATCCGCTGGACGCGGCACGCCGAGAACACGATATTGCATATTATCGGAGCAACGATCTCACCGATAGACACGCGGCGAACAAGGTACTCGCCAATAAAGCGCTAAGACGCGTCACCGCGAGAGATTCGGCTTTGAGCGAGAGAGCCGCC
>NW_017297338.1:4261-4506 GCF_001594075.2 Trachymyrmex cornetzi
ATTATAACACCGATGATGACGACGATGGCGAGGGTGCGGAATATCCGCTAACAATCCGTGCAAACTACAACACGACGAGATGCGAGATTAGATGCGCCTACAGAATAAGCTTTGGCAAGCTCAATTATAACACCGATGATGACGACGATGGCGAGGGTGCGGAATATCCGCTAACAATCCGCGCAAACTACAACACGACGAGATGCGAGATTAGATGCGCCTACAGAATAAGCTTTGGCAAGCTC
>NW_017297339.1:0-277 GCF_001594075.2 Trachymyrmex cornetzi
GATCGGTGATCACGGAACATAGATTGCAAATGGGACATGATTTCAACTGGAATGATATTCAAAGCTTATTGTTAGACGAGGAACCTTGTTATAATAAACGCTTGGTTTCTGAAATGTTGAACATCAAAAAACAAAACAACAGTCTTAATTTATAGACAGACACAGAGGGTCTTCATAAGTCATATATACCGATCATAAACAAAGTCTCACTTTACATTGCCAGTAGATTCGCATTACAGTTTCGCACGTCGTGTGGATAAGTCGCTTATTCAGAGTA
>NW_017297340.1:0-205 GCF_001594075.2 Trachymyrmex cornetzi
TTGAATGAATTGTGATATAATGATTTCATTTAAGAGGAATTTAAACCATTTGGATTGTAATAGAAAGATTTTTCAATAAGTATACGTATACTTAGATTTCATTGTACAAAAATTAAAGATAGTACTATTTGGATTAAGTAAATAATAAATAAAGATAGTATCACTTCAGTTTTACTTTTCATTCTGATAGTAGAATTTAACTTGG
>NW_017297341.1:0-1168 GCF_001594075.2 Trachymyrmex cornetzi
TTTTCAATGTTAAAAATAAAAATTCTTATTCCGTATATCAAATGTAAACATTAATAAAACATATGTTTTTAAATATTCATCTCATCGAGAATAGCTTATTTCAAAGATCAAGTAAATAAGCAAAGAAAATATTTTTATAATAATCAGAAGAAATAAAAAATTAAATAAATTAATAATCAACAAATTAAAATATAATGTTAACTTAAATGTTACGATAGAATGTTAAGAAGAAAGTAAATAAAAATCATATGTAATTATTAACAGCTCGGAATTGCAACAACAATAATAATCAGTATAAATAATATATGCTCGTGTTTGACCTATCCATCTATACTGATTAAAAATTATATGATTTTTAATTATTTATTAATTCTAAAAGAGGATCTCTGTTAATTATGTACAGATTAAAAAATTTGAAAAATTTTGCAAATTTCATCTTATTAGGATGTCTCTGAAACGGACCTTGCCCGCTGGCCACCGGAAAGACTGATACCTCTCTCGCCTATGAACTTTTATCATCATAAGGCAGCAGACTGAAATCTCTCTTTAACTGACACACTTCAATCACATGATTGTATCGAACCTGCTCCATATTTCGTCCAAATAAAATATTCTGTCTCACCGATCCGGCAAACAGCCACGGTTCTTGACTGGCATAGGCAATTTTGCCGTTAATCTGTGAAAAAAAGTATATAAAATAATCAATTGAGGCTTCTGTCGAGGTAAAAAAAATTGCGGAATAATGTAAGTTGGAAAGTTCTCTTAACCACAAGTTAACCAGAAAATGAAAAACTGGATATAACTGTTAAAGACGAATTATCGACGTACTTGAATAAAACCTTTGTGCAAACGCAGTTCTTTCAAGATGACGTTCATCAGGCTGCTCTTGCCCGCACCGACCTGGCCGACAATAGCAATTAGTTCATTAGGACGCACAATTATGTTTATATTATGCAAGGTGTTTTCCCGTTCATAGTTCTGCCACTTGGCGCTGCCATTCTTGATTGAAATGCTGTACTCGACACACTTCGGCTGGTCTACGATGGTGTAGTCCTTTTTATTTTGTTTAGTCAAATCTTCCTTTGCATTTTCCTCCTTCTGATGTTTTGCGTTTATTTTATTATTCTCCTTTACGCTCTCCTTGTTATTCTTCGCATCTTTGTTGTTC
>NW_017297342.1:0-399 GCF_001594075.2 Trachymyrmex cornetzi
GAAGCGATTTAAAAATGTCGAAAAAAAAAGTGTTCGGTTTGTAAAAGAATGCCCCATATATGCGTGTGTATGTATACATATATATATATATATGTGTGTATATCGGTAGTCATAAATTAAAAATTATAAAGTATAATGATTTCATTGTCAAAGGCGAAAAATTTGGTATCTTAGAAAGATTCGGTACTTGAATCCTTCATAACGTGACTAAACAGTAAGATATTGAAATAAAAAGATATTTTAAAAGACTTTGTAGAGGATGAAAAATACATGTACGACTTCTTGAAATTGCAAATAAATTTACACTTTCAACATTACGTTAATTTTTTTACAAATAAGACATTTATATCACAAAAGAGTCATTTTTGCACATTGAACTCCAATTATTTCGAAAATCTG
>NW_017297342.1:726-3203 GCF_001594075.2 Trachymyrmex cornetzi
CTGCAACCAATCAGAAAACAGGATTCCGATGGATTTTGCTTCGTGTCATCGGAATTCTGTTTTCTGATTGGTTGAAGAGCGTCGTACGACGCAAATCGAATGCAGTGTGAATCCAGCATTACCTTAGACTTTCGTATACGTTTTTTTTCAAGAATAGAGCCCCTGGTTCGCACCAAACATGCGATTACTCCGTCGGAAATTTGTACTCAAGTTTCAAACCTACTTTCACAGTTAATGTATCAAAAATGTTGTCCTGCATATTAAAAAAAGTCTCCGTGAAATAATTGAAATTCAATATCCATGATTTTTGCTGCTTCCATGAAATCATTGGAAGGAACGATACAATTTCCACGCGAAATACATGAAATCCAATCAGTTTTACACGATAATTGATCACACGGTCGATCTGTTATAAGGCGTCGTCTACAATACACGGAGTAAGAAGTAAGAGTAAGAAATTGACCAATCACAGTCGAATGAAAAAAAATGTGATTGGTCAATTTCTTACTCTTACTTCTTACTCCGTGTATTGTAGACGGGCCTTTAAAGTTGATGACTATTGAGGTTAGGAAATCACAGAGGCAAAATGAGGTCTATAATTGTACTGTTCCACATGGGTTTCGACTTTTCACGCGATGCAAAGGGGCGCACGACTTCTATAATTGTGCTGTTGCAAAATCGAAACCCTTGTGCATTTTTTCAGGCAGAATAAGCTAAAATAAGCCAGAAATTAGATTCGACGCATGGTGGTTCTATCATGTTTCGGCGTAACAACAAAATAGCGTAAAAAGCATAAAGTGACAAGACAGAAAATGATGTTCAAGTGAAACGATATGATTGGTCGGCGCGAGTTACGCTTACGCAAGTTATGCTGCATGTGATGGCACCCTCACAGTCGAATGTCAGAAGAATAATCGACTGTGATTGGTCAATTTCTTACTCTTACTTCTTACTTCGTTTATTGTAGACGACGCCTAATAACACGCTAAACACGGAGTGCCCCGAAATAAACACAGCTATATTGGATTTTAATCGAATGGGCCCCCCATGATTGGTTGTCCACTCCCCACTACTTTTAGGCTATTGCGCATTCACGGGAACGACACACCTTCTATAATTCCACCATGGTTCCACTTAAAGCTGGAAACACAATAGACACAGGCAATAGGCACAGGCAACAGGGAATAACGAGCCTGTGTCTATTGTATTTCCAGCTTAACGCTCGCAATGTCCATCGGGCACTCGGGCAGTGCTTGTGACTAACTTCAGACCGTTCAAATGGACGCTCGCAATGTTCGCGTTAAGGCCCGTCTACAATACACGGAGTAAGAAGTAAGAATAAGAAATTGACCAATCACAGTCGAATGTGAGAAGAATAATCGACTGTGTTCTTGTTCCTCTATTGTGCGCAGGCCCTATGATAAAGAATTATTAATTATACAATTGTTACGATAGCAGATAATGTTACGATTATACTTCTTCAAATTAAATATTTAAAGGAAGTTTCTTCATAATTAATACTTCTCTACTATTTTCGGGTTAGATCCAACAAGTTCCTCTAATGCTTCTGCATACGCATGGGTAAAACACATCTTGCAGTGTCTTCATAGATCATCTTTTCAAAGTCCTTTCAAAACCCATGAAAACCCAGGACAATATATTTCATCCGTGCATATGCAGAAGCATTAGAAAACCAAACTTTTCAGATTTAACCCAAGAGTAGAGAAATGTTAAAGGAAATGTTAATGGAAAAGGCTTATATAATAATTACATGATTTTATGTTTGAATAATTATATATTTTATTCTAATAGTTATTTATGTAATTTAATTTATGATAATATCAATCTTTCTAATTTTGTGTAGGTATCGTCTTTGCTACTACTCTTTTAAATGCAGCCATTATGGATAAAACTATTACAGATCAAAATAAGAAAGTGTCAGAGGACTTAAATATATGTAATACACAGTTTGATTCAATATGAGAAGCCTCTGATATAAATAGTGTTATTGAATTAACAGACAATGAAGAGAGTAAGTTTAAATATTTGAAAGGTTATTTTCTTTAATATCTCTTTTTATTTTAACGTTGTGCTTATTTTTAATTTTGTTAATTATTTTTTAATAAAGATATGTTTAATTCTATATTATATTTATATAGGTTCTATATTTCGATGGCCAGATGCGTTTGTGCTTCTTTTATTACGAACATATGAGGAGATGGAAGAAAAGTTCACTAATGGGAAATGTTCCCATAAGAAATGTTGGGAATTAATTTCTGAAGTATTGAAGAAAAAGGGATACAATGTTACATGTCAGTATGCCTCAAAATTTAGAAGTTTGAAAAAGACCTATAAATCGATTAAAGATCATAATTCTAAATCAGGAAATAATCGATGAACATGGCAGCATTTTGAGGTAATCTTTTTTACATGATCTCTCCTATAATCTATTATATTCAAAATTAAATAATTTTAAT
>NW_017297342.1:3278-4514 GCF_001594075.2 Trachymyrmex cornetzi
CGGTCTTGAAACGCTAACTCTACTAAACTACCGCAGTAATATCACGAGTTAAATTGACTAGCAATTTAACAAATTTTTAATGCTTATTCGCATCTTCGAAACGTCTTAATAATGATGAATAATATATTTAGTTTAGTAGAGTTAGCGTTTCAAGACCGGAAATTTTTCGGCGCGCGTTTCTGTGGGACTACATACGTAGTATATAAATTCACATAAGAATCATACAAGCATTAAGATCCAGCTAGACCGTGTAAGGCTTCGATTAAATAATTTTAATTTTATGTTAAAAAATATATATGTATTTTATGTTAATATATATACAGGATGTATGAAAATTATCGGCTAATCGATCACGAGCAGGTAGAACGGACCGAATTGAATCGAAAAATCTTATACCATTTTGTAGGTTGCGCAATAGTTAACGAGATATTAACGTTTAAAGATAGCCGAATAAGCAGGTCCGACCGGCCTACTGCTATCGAATATACAACCTACCGTCCCCACCATGATAAAAATACAAGGGTATGCTCATCAATTGTCTAAAACTCGTTCAGCTTGCGCATGTCCTTGCCTACGTCATATTCGGGTACGCGTTGATTGGTCCGTTCTGATTCGGGTGCAATCGGTGGTTATCGGTCGTAATTTATCATGGCGTCCATGGCGTAGTGCACGTTGTCATCGGTAGAAGTTAATGTTAAAAATATTTTCACGATGACCTGCATAGTGAAAGAATGCGGCAGTTATATGAAAAAAACAAAAAAAACTGAGGGAAGTAAAATTAAATATTTTACCTTTCCAAAACAATCTGAAATTGCTGAACAGTGGCGTAAGCCACTCGTTGTGACGTAAGCAAGGACAAAAATCTGATTGGTCATGCGCATGAGCATACCCTTGTCTTTTTATCATGGTCCCCACCGATCGCACGGCACGCGAGCCGCTGGGAGTGCCGGAGTGGGAACTGCCACTATAAAGGGCTTCACACATGAAACGCATCACAGAGCATAAACATAACATAAGGCCGCTAAACCAATGAGCATCTTATGTAAATCAATATGGCGACATTATGCTAGATGCTCATTGGTCCAGCAGTCTTATGTTATGCTTATGCTCTGTTATGCATTTCATGTGTGAAGCCCTTAAGAGCCCAGACACACACTCTTGCATAACGCATAATGCATAGTGCATAAGCGAATCAACTAATCAGAAGCTTTCCTTTCCTCTCATTCCATGGAAAAG